>NC_058131.1:641624822-641625640 GCF_016433145.1 Gracilinanus agilis
AGCCTTTGACAAAATACAGCATCCATTCCTATTGAAAACACTGAAAAGGATAAGAATAGAAGGACCTTTCCTAAAAATAATAAACAGTATATACCTAAAACCATCAACAAACATCATATGCAATGGAGATAAATTAGAAGCCTTCCCAATAAGATCAGGAGTGAAACAAGGATGCCCATTATCACCTCTATTATTCAACATAGTACTAGAAACACTAGCAGTAGCAATTAGAGAAGAAAAAGAAATTGAAGGTATCAAAATAGGCAATGAGGAGACTAAGCTTATCACTCTTTGCAGATGATATGAAGGTCTACTTAAAAATCCTAGAGAATCAACTAAGAAGCTTGTAGAAATAATCAACAACTTCAGCAAAGTTGCAGGATACAAAATAAATGCACATAAATCATCAGCATTTCTATACATTTCCAACACATTAGAGCAGCAAGAGGTAGAAAGAGAAACACCATTTAAAATCACCCTAGACAATATAAAATACTTAGGAAACTACCTACCAAAACAAACACAGCAATTATATGAAAACAACTACAAAATACTTTCCAAACAAATAAAACTGGATCTAAACAATTGGAAAGCCATTGATTGCTCATGGGTAGGACGAGCTAACATAATAAAAATGACCATTCTACCCAAATTAATTTACTTATTTAGCTCCTTACCTATCAAACTACTAAAAAACTCCTTTACTGAATTAGGAAAAACTATAACAAATTTCATTTGGAATAACAAAAGATCAAGAATATCAAGGGAAATAATGAAAAAAAATGTGAAGGAAGGGGGCCTAGCAGTGCCAGATATTA
>NC_058131.1:641625721-641725721 GCF_016433145.1 Gracilinanus agilis
AACAATTGGAAAGCCATTGATTGCTCATGGGTAGGACGAGCTAACATAATAAAAATGACCATTCTACCCAAATTAATTTACTTATTTAGCTCCTTACCTATCAAACTACTAAAAAACTCCTTTACTGAATTAGGAAAAACTATAACAAATTTCATTTGGAATAACAAAAGATCAAGAATATCAAGGGAAATAATGAAAAAAAAATGTGAAGGAAGGGGGCCTAGCAGTACCAGATATTAAACTATACTATAAAGCAGCAGTCATCAAAACAATATGGTACTGGCTAAGAGACAGAGGGGAGGATCAGTGGAATAGACTTGGGGTAATTGACATCAGCAAGACAGTGTATGGTAAACCCAAAGAGCCCAACTTTTGGGACATGAATCCACTATTTGACAAAAACTGCTGGGAAATTTGGAAAACACTATGGAAGAGATTAGGTTTAGATCAACATCTCACACCCTACACCAAGATAAATTCAGAATGGGTGAATGACTTGAATATAAAGAGGGAAACTATAAATAAGTTAAGTGGACACAGAATAGTGTACTTGTCAGATCTGTGGGAAAGGAAAGACTTTAAAACCAAGCAAGAGTTAGAGAAAATTACAAAATGTAAATTAAATGGTTTTGATTATATTAAACTAAAAAGCTTTTGTACAGACAAAAACAATGTAGTCAAAATCAGAAGGGAAACAACAAATTGGGAAAAAATCTTTATAATGAAAAACTCTGACAGGGGTTTAATTACTCAAATATACAAGGAGTTAAATCAATTTTATAAAAAATCAAGCCATTCCCCAATTGATAAATGGGCAAGAGACATGAATAGGCAATTTTCAGGTAAGGAAATCAAAAGTATCAATAAGCACATGAGAAAGTGTTCTAAATCTCTAATAATTAGAGAAATGCAAATCAAAACAACTCTGAGGTATCACCTCATACCTAGCAGATTGGCTAAAATGAGAGAAGGAGAGAGTAATGAATGCTGGAGGGGATGTGGCAAAATTGGGACTTTAATGCATTGCTGGTGGAGTTGTGAACTGATTCAACCATTCTGGCTGGCAATTTGGAACCATGCTCAAAGGGCTATAAAAAAATGCCTGCCCTTTGATCCAGCCATACCACTGTTGTGTTTGTACCCCAAAGAGATCATAAATAAACAGAAAATATTTATAGCTGCCGTTTTTGTGGTGGCAAAAAACTGGAAAAGGAGGGTATGTCCTTCAATTGGGGAATGGCTGAACAAATTATGGTATATGCTGGTGATGGAATACTATTGTGCTAAAAGGAATAATAAACTGGAGGAGTTCCAGGTGAACTGGAGAGACCTCCAGGAACTGATGCAGAGTGAAAGGAGCAGAGCCAGAAGAACACTGTACACAGAGACTGATATACTGTGGTAAAATCAAATGCAATGGACTTCTGTACCAGCAGCAATGCAGTGACCCAGGACAATTCTGAGGGATTTATGGAAAAGAACACTACCCACATCCAGAGGAAGGACTGCAGGAGAGGAAACATATAAGAAAAACAACTGCTTCAATGCATGGGTTGGGGTGGACATGATTGAGGGTGTGGACTCGAAACTACCTCACCAATGCAACTACCAACAATTTGGAAATAGGTCTTGATCAAGGACACATGATAAAACCAGTGGAAATGTGCATCGGCCATGGGTGGGGGTAGTGCGGTGGGTAAAGGGGAAAGTAGGAGCATGAATCATGTAACCATGTTAAAAATGAATATTAATAAATGTTTAAATTAAAAAACAAACAAAAAGAAAATAAATGTAACAAAATTATAAAGATCAAGAGGAGTTCTAATGAAGAGATATGAGAAGATAACACCAACTTACCCCTTTGTGGATTTAGTCCATAGATGTTACACATTACACTTGTTTTCAAACGTTTTTCAATGTATTGATTATTTATGCAGGCATGTTTTCCCTTTCCAAAAAATACTATGTCATATGGAATGGTTTGGGGGATGATGGGGGGGATACATGATGTATATAAGAAACATCATGGGATACTATGCTCATGCAAAATATGTAAGAAAATATCAATTAAAAACATTAAAAATAATAATAACCTTCCCTAAAAAAATAGTTGGAGATTTTTAAGAAATAAGAGATGCAGTAGAACAGATCAGTTATATTATATAGATTTTAAACTTTGAGTTGTGAAAATGAGAAATCTGAAATACCTTTGAATTCCCAGGTATTCTCCAAATCATAAGCTGTTCTATATTTTTCAGTTTTATTTGTTTTAAATAATAATATGTCACCAAAATGATAAAAAGTGAATTTTTTCTGTGATAAGTTTATTCTAAAAGTTTCAGTTTATTCTAAAAGTTTTCTATAAAAATATGTAATAGAAATGCATAGTTTATTATGAATTAATGCATTGTGACAATGATTTAAATGTTTTAAATTAAATGATTTAATCTCTATTATTTAAATGCAATAGATGATTAAACTGATCATGTGATTTAAATGATTGTGATCATTTAATAATTAAAAATATATCTATAATAATGTAAATTATCCAGGTCTTCTAAGAATGTACTTTTAATGTACATTTTTAATGTACTTGGATACTTAAATTGGTCAGTTAGGTTACACTGTTCCCTAGATAGTGTTATTTACATAACCTCTAAAAAATTCTTAATTTCTGGCTTTCTTTTTTTCAAGATTTCAAGTAGAAATCCATTCTCATATGTTATGACAAAATTGAGTTACAATATGTATTAGTAGTTTTTAGCTTTTATTATATTTTAATTGGATTAGAGAGGTTTCAAGGACAATATAGCTATGGTTATAATAATCAGGGCTTTGCTTTAGAGTGCCAGATAAATAATAACAATTAATTTATATAGCAGTCTCTGTGTAAGATCTCATTGATCCTCTAAGAATAGTTTTAATAGCGGACATTTATATAGCATTTTAAAGTTTGCAAAACACTTTCTATATATTATCTTATTTCATTCTCACAGCTCTCCTGTGAGATGGGCGCTATTATTATTCAGTTTTACAAATGAAGAAACTAAGATCATGTGACTAGCCCAGGGTCTATAAATGATATCATATATGTCAAGTGTTTTGTATACTGTAAAGCACTGTTTAAATATCCATGACAATTATTTCCTTGATTATTAACCCCAAGATATCCAAAGAGACAGAAAGCACCCTTGATCTATGGAGACTGATGGCAAGACTCAATTGAGAACTACATAAAATGAGATGGAATTAGAGAAGTTTCAATTTTCATTCAAATTTCATTGAGGGATATAGTGAGCTGAAAACCCTTTGAATATCATCTCTCATTTTAGAGCTGAAGAAACATAGGCTCAGAGAAACTATGACTTGCCCAGAGCCATTTTGGCAAGAGGTGGCAGAGACAGAATTCAGATGTCAACTTTTAATTACAGTTTTTCCCATCTTCCCAGTCACACGGATGAAACCACAAATTCATCAAAGTATCAGGGGCTCTGAATCTGTGATGTACCCTATTCAGAACTTGTGGAGCCTTATGTCCCTAGTATAGACTTACAGACCAACAATTTAAATTATTTAGGTCCTACTATTATATATTCAGAACTAGATGGGTAACCTAAAAAACTCCCTCCTTTTAGGAAAGAAGAAACTAAGGTCCAGGGGTCAAGTGACTGATTTAGGTGAGGTTTAGACCCTGCTGTTTTGGCTCCAGCACCCAGCTTGAAGTCAGGAAGACTCATCTTTCTGAGTTCAAATCTCGCTTCTGACACTTCCTAGTTGTGTGACCCTGGTAAAGTCACAACCCCAATAGCCTAGTCCTTATCTTAGAACTAATACTAAGTATTGATTCTAATACAAAAGGTAAGGTTTAAAAAAAAACAAAACAATTTCAGATGAAATCCCTTAGGTCAGTCTATTTTAAAGATTACTGTTTGTATATCTGGATTCCAATGCCAATTTTACTGCTAATTAATTAGCCCACTCTCTGCTTATCTTTCTACATCTGACCTAGCAAAGAGTCATTAGAAAAAAAAGCTATATAAGTAGAAATTTATTTCTCAAAAAATAGAAAATTTATAATGAAAGCAAATGTTTTACTCATGGTAGAGAAGAACTATATTATTATATATATTATTATTATTCCTATTGACTCCCAGAGGAGCATAGGGCTGCAACCATCTCACGCCAACGTGCCTATTCTGGGCAACTTCCCCCAACTGGGCATCTCACGCCAACGGACTCTGTTCTGGGCAACTTCCACCAACTGGGCATATCTTTGCCAGGTCTGTTTTGGCCTTCCGACTTTTCTCCTCCCTGGTGAAGAACTATAGTTGGTATTTATTTAAATAAAATATCTCTCTTTAGACATGAATATGCATCATGTCCTTGATAACTAGGCACTTGTCTACATTAGGCAGGGCAAGGCTGTGGTTGTTATTCAGTCATTTCAGGCATGTCCCACTCTTCTTGATCCCATTTAGGGTTTTCTTGGCAAAGATAACTAGAATAGCTTGTCATTTCCTTCTCCACTCATTTTGTAGATTAGGAACTAAGACAAAACAAGGTTAAGTGACTTGCCTAGGGCCACACTAGGAACTAGGAGTGTCTGAAGCCAAATTTGAACTAGGAAAGATGAGTCTACCTGACTCCAGGCCCAGCACTTTATCTACTGCTCCACTACCTGGCCAAGGACCTACCTGGCCAAGGACAAGAGGAGACTGAGACAGAATTGGAAGTGAAATCATGTCATAATCTAATTTAGACATCACCATATTGTGAAATTGTGTTTAAGATCAAATAATAAGAGCATACTAATTCTGAAAAACAAAAAAGACTTGAGCATTCACTTTATCTCAAAATTGGATTTCACCTATAAATAGGGAAAATATTGGGGAATAAAATCATACTGTAATTATGAATATTTAATATATTTCTATTAAAGTGATCTTTACTTTTCATTGTAGGGAAGATGTAGAAAAAGCGAAGTCATCAGGAGAATGGAAAGAGGTCCATGACTTTTATCTCACAACATTTGATTCTTTCCTGGAGCTCAGTGCTGTTTTTAAGGTTAATTGATAGTTTTCTAATCCATTTTGTATTTTTTTAACTTAAAATTCTTCTAAAATATATGATTACTTTGTCCTTTGCCTTGTTTTCCACACTTAAGAATTAAGCAGCTTTTGAAATAAATACACATGAACAAATTACTTTTTAAATCCTACATAAAAACTATTCCGATCTGTTATGGTATAAGCAATGTTATAAAGTTCTTTTTTTAGGATTCAAAAATGAATATGTGTGTGTGCACACACATGCAAATATACATACATACACATATATGCATAGATATATAACTATTTTTGATATAAAAATTTTTATAAAAAAGATTCTTTTAAATCACAAGAACAAAAGAGCAGTTATAAAGTTTCAATTTTATTACTAAGAATTGCTTTTATAAACTTATAATGACATATTCAACTGTTTAATTGAATTTGCAGAAAGATGCCGATACCCCATTTAATACTATTGAAGATTCTGGGATTAATACCAAATTTGTGAATGCTGTGTATGATGCCTTATTAAATACTGTAAGTATCTGAAGTTACTTAGAATATCCATATGCAAATGTTTTAAAATGTTTAGTGAATTCGCAAACAATAGGATTTAATTTAATTTTTTAAACCTAAAGATAATAGATTTGGAAGTTACCTATATAAAGTGATACTTAAAGCAGTGGAATTCATTGAGATTGCCAACAGGAGAATAAATCAGTCCACATATAGATCTCAAGAAATTAAAAAATACAACTGTATACTATTTAAACTTAACTATGAGCTTTATTGGTAATGCTCAAAGTAGTGGCAGATGCAGAAAGGATTTAAAAATACATGTGCCAGAAAGTTCTGCCAGTTGTCCATTTTCTCCACAAAGAAGCCTTCTTCCAAGCAATCCTAGTTCTTGAGTAATAGCAGGGACTAGGACTAGTACTATTTTATACTCAGGAGAGTAAAAGGAGCCTCAGGTTTTTTAAATTCACTGACAGATGCCTTTTAAATACACCAGTCAAAAGTAAGTTAGGTTAAATGCACACAAAGATTGACAGAGTTCTTCTTGGGGTGGAGGAGGCCATATTCATAAGTTTATAAGTCAAATTCATTCTCACTCTTTCTGCCTCCAAGTCCTCTTCTTCCTGTTGAGAAGATTACATGGCTTGGCCAAGTGGCATCAGAATGAAATTGGAGAGGTTGGTAGTTCTTGTAGGGTCTTAA
This sequence comes from Gracilinanus agilis, assembly GCF_016433145.1. NCBI lineage: Eukaryota > Metazoa > Chordata > Mammalia > Didelphimorphia > Didelphidae > Gracilinanus > Gracilinanus agilis. Next base: position 641,631,988 of record NC_058131.1, read on the forward strand.
ACATATAAAGTAAGGGCTTGAATTTTTATTCCATAAATATTTGAGAGCCACTGAAGATTTTTGATCTCCAGAAGTAGATTTTTTAAATGAATTCCAGAGCTTACCATGTCTCTGCACAGCAAAAAAAAAAAAAAATCTCATTAACCAAGATTTTAGTATAAGAATTGTGTTAAATATTGTCATTTAAAACAAATATTCATTGGAAGAAAATATATTATACAGAATACTATTTATACAAAAATTTAATATGTAAAAATTATTTTAAAATATATCATTTATTAAACTGCATGACATTTTAGGATTTTTTAAGTTCCTTTGTAAAAATTCTCATCTTCATATTTTGCTTTTTATTGTGTCATCTTTGTGACAATTAAGAAAAAATATTTTAATAACTTGGCCCATGCCAACATGGTATTAGTGCAATAATTTATTTTCCTTTTTAATTGTGCTAAGTATGATTCTTTTTTAATTCCTGTCATATTATCCTGTCAATAAAGAGAAAGCAAAAATATATTTTTTTTAAACCCTTAACTTCTGTGAATTGGCTCCTTGATGGAAGAGTGGTAAGGGTGGGCAATGGGGTCAAGTGACTTGCCCAGGGTCACACAGCTGGGAAGTGTCTGAGGCCAGATTTGAACCTAGGACCTCCCGTCTCTAGGCCTGACTCTCAATTCCACTGAGCTACCCAGCTGCCCCCAAAAATATTTTTTGCTGTGCAGTAATCATTATTACAGATTAAATATAGATTTTCCTGTATTGAAACAAATTTATAAATATACATAACATGTAAAACAAAATTATTTTTTAAGTAGTTTGGTACTAACATTTTGGTTTTCTTCACTTTACAGCCTCAAGATATTCAGAAGTCAGTATTGAAAGGTATCATTAACAGTCTATTAAGAGAATGGAAAGGGTAATTACATTATTTATTTTACAGTTAACTCCCTAATGCTAAGTAAGGTGTTTATAAGTAGCTTATGTTTTTAAAATGTCAAATTAAAATATTTCCAGTTAAGATAAAATACAGTTTTATTTGAATAGATTTTCCCCTAGAAAAATCACCTTAATTTCTCATTATACAACAATTTCTTATGCCATACATGTAAAATTACTGTTATTTTTTAATGACCTTGTGGGCCATCTAAATTGTTTATAATCCTGTTTTGAGAATGAATGCATCATTAAAAACTCTGTCCCGATACCTCAGGACCTAGAGAAGCTTTTAGGATCATAGATTTAAGTTAAAAGAACTTTGGAGTAATCTTCTCCAGCCCTTTCATTTCTTATACGAGGAAACCAAAGCCTAGGAAGATCAATTGACTTCCAAAGGTCAGAAGGTAGCAGGTAGCAAAAGTGAGATTTTTACCCTATTCTCTGACTACAAATCCATCCTGTCTTAAAGCCAAGTTATTTAGTTGTTCCTTATCTGCACAATGAATTTGTAAGTGAAAACAAGTACTTTGAACCTAATAAGATTTAAGGCTACAACCTTTCTGAAAAGACTTGGCAAATGTTTATTGTCTTGGTTTTATATATAAATTAATTTTTTTATCACATATCACAAGAGAGAGATTGGCCATAACACAGACTAACATGTAACTGTGGACAAGTCACAACCTCTCAGTTCCCCACACAGTTCTCTAAGATGGTAAAGTATGAATGAGTTGTTACTCTGCATTTGTAGAGGAATTTTTCCACACTGAGTATTATCCAAACTGTTGAAATCACAAATCCAGATTACCCCACACTCTCATTCTATCACCACCATCACCAACATCCCTTCCCCCAATCAAAGAACTGTTGTTATAAATCACTCTCCTAAGAGGAATTATGTGATGCCTCATCAAAAGGAAATAGATGGAGCTGGTAGCCTAAAACAAGATACTTAATTTTTCAAAGGGATTAGAACCTGTCAGTCTTTTTAAAAAATAAGAAAACAGAAGCATTCTGAGTAAGAGTTTTGAAGCAGGTAGACTACACCATGGGAAATTTCTTCTGGACACTGAAAGGAGCTATTATGAAGTGAAGAGACATTAAAGAAGGCATGACCCTGGATAAGTCACTCTGGGTCCTTGTTCTCTCATCCTGTAAATGTGGAAGTTTCTCTCTTTAAGGCTTTTACTATGATTCAGTTTTGTCCACCATCAAAGCCACATGTCCATTAGTGAAATGACAAGATGCTAATTAGAAAAAGAGGTGAAAAATTAAGATTTTGCTAAAAAGTAGAACCAACCTTAATAACCAAGTACTTGTTGAGCTTCAAGTAAACCAAGCACACTTTGAAGAAGGGAGTCAGAGGTACAAACAAAACTTCCATGAGCCCAAAGTCATGTAGATTTTCAGGAAAGTAAACAAAGGGTACAGTTGCAAGATAAATGCAGGATAATCTGGAGCTAGGGGAAAATTTAGAAAACTCCTTCTCCTTTAGAGACTGAGGAATACAAGAGATGAGTCAAGAGAGTGTCAGTCAGTAAGTCAGCCAGCATTTATTAGTCCCTTACTGTGCTAAGCCTGGGGATACCAGGAAAGATGCAGTGTGGATGTGCCACGCAGCCTTAGAGTGCCTGATGCCTGTATGATGCTGCCCCAGGGCTGCCAGGCTCTTTACACAGAATAACACCCAGAACATAACCAAGGAGTCTGTGCTAGGAAGCAGATTCTTGCAGGACCCAGAGCCTCAGCCTTATAAGTCCTGTCAGCTAATCAAATTGATCACATTGTTTTATAAGATTATTCTCTTACAAAAATGAATAATATGGAAATGTGTTTTGTGTCATAATGCGTGTATGACCAAGTGAAATTGCTTGTCATCTCTGAGAGGGAGGCAACATGAATCATGTAACTTTGGAAAACCTGTGTGTAAATTTATTATTGGGATAAAATAAAGAAAAAATTTAATCAATCACATTAAACTAGAGCAGTGATGGGCAAACTACAGCCCTTGGGCCAGATGTGGCCCCCTGAAATGTTCTATCTAAATGTGCAACATTATTCCTTATCTGACAAATACAATGAGTAGGATACAGTACAATGAAACTTCCAAAGAGTTGCCTTAGAAACAGACTGACAGATGAGCATTTCCTTTTCTTTGGTCCCCTCTTTAAAAAGTTTGCTCGTCTCTGAACTAGAATATCAAACTTATTCTTACTCTTAAATTTGCTTCTAGGTAATTGTATTTCCTTTAGTTTTCTTATTTTACTTTAGCTGAGCAAACACTAAGCTCCTTATTCCTAGAAGGTATGCTCCTCTTAATGCTGCCCAAAGCCCATTGCTCCTGATTCTGCTCATTGGAACCAAACAGAACAAGTTTTATCCCTTTTCCTTGTGAAATTCTTGAAGGGGTTATGGTGAGCTTTCTCTTCTCCAGGCTAAACATTCCTAGTTCCTTCAGTCAATCCTCATCTCATGAGCTCATGCCATGAGCTCAAGACCCTTCCCTGTCCTTTTTGCCCTCCTGTGGACACTCTCCCACTTCTGGCCTTCTTAAACTGGGGTGCCCGGAACTGGATACAGTATCCAGAGGAAGTCTGATAGAGAGATGGCAGGAGTTCTTCACCTGGGGTGTAAATTGATTTTTAGAAATTTTGTAATAACTATTTCCAACATAACTATTTCCCTTCTTAATCCATTTATTTTACTTTATACGTTTAAAAATATTATTCTGAGATCCATAGGCTTCCCCAAGTTGTCAAGGGAGTGTTCTTGACACAAAAGTTTAAGAATCTTTGATACTTGTGGGACTCTCAACTCTGCTCCTCTTAATGCGAACCAAAATCCCATTAGTTCTTCTGGCAGGTCATACTGAGTTTACTGAAACTCAGATCTTTTTCAGAACAACTTCTATCAGTGTTTTCGTCATCTTATACTTGGGAAGTTTAATTTTTGGATCCATATTGCAAGTTTCCATTTATCTTTGTCGACTTCCATTTTATTAGAATCAGTCCAAAGCTCTAGCCTGTTGAGATCCTTTTGGATCCTGGCTCTGTCATCCAGTGTGTTAGCTGTCTTTCCCAGCTTGATACAACCTGAAAATGTGTTGGAGAGCCATTGGCATCTTTATCAGAATAATTGATTAATAAATGTTAAGTAGTAGAGATCTCTGAGAATACTTCCTAGGTCTCTCCTGTTTTATTGACACTCTGTAACCTGCTCAAGTCACTTATGACTTGAGATTCACTTAAGTGAGGTCTACTTCCTGGGCTGTGCCTCAGTTTCTACAGCTGTAAAATGAGGAGGTTAAAAAAGGGACCTAGAAGTCCTTTTTAAGTCCTAAATCTAGGATCCTATGATCTACTCTTTTAATCTAGTCATCTAACCAATTCCAAGTCCAATTTGTCTGAGATTTTGTTTGCTGTGTTATGCTGCTCAAGTAGTATTCCTTGGTATATTAGAAGAGCTCACATCCAGGGTGTCAGGAATTGACTATTCATATGTATATTATGTTCTTAAATTGGCTGTTCAATGTTGAAAAATGTCAATGTCGAAATTAGTCATCCTAGAAACTCCTGTGACAACTTTTCGGCATCAGGCCATGCATGTGATCTTTCACCAAATCAATGAGTGCCTGCATGATGACTCTGACTCTGAGAGGCTTTCACAGTGAGTCGTCTATTATTGCTCACAATTTTTTTACACTATACTTAGTATCAAAGGAAATACAGAAACTCTTATCAGTATAACATTAACCATTTTTAAATTGAATATTTTCATGGTTACAGTTAGTTTTCAATCTTTTAAAACTTGCTCAGTTGTATCCAACTCTTCTTGACCCCATGGGCTGTGGCTGTCCATAGAGTTTTCTTGGCAAAGATAATGGAAGAATTTGCCATTTCCTTCTCCAGCAGATCCAGTGGATCCATTTGTCAGGCGATCAGAGTTTCAATGACTCACCCAAGGTCATAACTAGGAAGCATCTAGGGCTGGTTTTGAAATCAAGTCTTCCTGACTCCAAGCCCAGCCCTCTACACACTGAGCAACCTAGCTGCCTCCTAACCATATAGAGGTTAAGTGACTTGTCCATGGTCACACAGCTAGGAACTATCTGAGGCTGGATTTGAATTCCGGTCTTCCCGACTTCCCAACTGCCTTTTCACTAAATTTAACAATAGGATTTGAAATTTTCCTTAGTTTTACTTATTCTGGTTCTCCAAAGGTTATCAAAACAACTTAAAAGTATTTATTTTGGTCTATGTTTGATCATGCTTTTAGAATTTATGAAGTAATAATATGCAACAATAAGTCAATTGACAAGTTTTAATTAAACAATTATTATGTACCAGGCATCCCCTTTGTAACTTCTGACACCACATTTTGTTTCACTATTCACCAAGTCCTATGACATGCTAGAATTTATGAGACATATAGTAATAAAACATTAAAATACAGAAAGCATATCTAGGAATGAACCACTAAGAACTGAAAGTACTACACCACTATTTATATTTTAAATATATTTTTTCATAAAAATGAAAATTTGTTAACTCCCTTGTCAAACATAAAAAATGAATCAAACAATGACCAGTTAGGTCAAAAACAAAATGTTGTGCCTTTTCCTTTGGCTTTACCATGTTTACTTTGATCTGAAGGTTTTTTCACAAGATTTGAGATGTACTAGTAGGTGGTAGAGGTGGTAATTGCAGTGATGGAAGTAATAGTAGTATTAATAGTAGTAGCAGCAGCAGCAGCAGCAGGTAGTAGTAGCAGCAGTAGCAGCAGTACCCCAGTAGCCACAGTAGTAGCAGCAGTAGCAGCAGCAGTAGCAGGTAGTAGCAGCAATAGTAGTAGGAGCAGCAACAGTAGCAGCAGCAGCAGCAGCAGGTAGTAGTAGCAGCAGTAGCAGCAGCAGCAGGTAGTAGTAGCAGCAGTAGCAGCAGTACCCCAGTAGCCACAGTAGCAGCAGCAGTAGCAAGTAGTAGCAGCAATAGTAGTAAGAGCAGCAACAGTAGCAGCAGGAGCAGCAGGTAGCAGTATAGGTAGCAGTACCAGCAAGCAACAGAAGAAGCTATTTATATAGCACCTGCATATGCCAGGTACTGTAGGTATTTTACAAATATTATCTCACTTGATCCTTACAACAACCCTGGGAGGCAGGTGCTGTTATTATCCACATTTTACAGTTGAAGAAACTGAGGCAAACAGGTGAAGTGACATGCTCAAGTGACTGAGACCAAATCTGCTGTGCCACTTCGAGGTCTTTATAGTTTTCGACTAATTGAGTTGCTTTGAGCCACAGTGTATTCGGATGTCCTGATCCTGTTCTTTCTTGGTTCTCAGAGTGGCCGGGTCAGTCTCTGCTGCCAGGGACCTCTTCTTTCTAGAGTAGGTCAGAGCTGCGCTCTTTTCCTTCTAGTTTAGGAAGAAGCACAAGCATAAAGATGGCAGATGAGGAAAGGAGGCCGGCAAGATTTCTTTGTGTCTGTCCTGATTTGTCTAACCAGACCTGCTTTGGCATGACTCAGTTCTTGTGGCAAGTCCTTACTGAACAATTCAGTAGGAACTGAATATATATGGTAGTCTTGATTAGACCTCTGTTTCTTTTCAGGCCACGGTCAAAAGATGATCTTAGAGCATATTTTATACTTTTACAGGTAAGACAGTAAAAACTGAGCTAAACAATCCAGGTCACACACACCTTTCTGTGTATGTGTGCGTACAGACATGTATATATGTATATATGTTTATGTGTATGTTATATATATAGTATATAGTGAATAACAGTGTAATAAAATAATAATAATTGTTAATTTAGATGAAATCTCTTGATGTTTAGAGGATCACAATTGTTTGTGACCAAAGAACTAAGATTATTGACAAATTTATAAAAGAAATCTAAGGCAAGGTGGGTTTTAATTACTTTAGTTGTCACATGCATGATGAGTACCCATGCCCAGAACACACAGAGTACAAGAAACTTTTTTCCTTCTCCTTATATTTGGCCTGAGAGTTAAATAATTACAACTTTTTAGTTACCTTCATGTGGCTACTGGATCAAAAACTTTTCTATTTCTAATAAATGCTTGAGAAAGTTATTTCTTGAGAAACTATGGACCCTTGTTACTGATTCTCAAAGCAAATATACAGGAAAAAATTGTTTTGGCATATAAAAAACACAAAACCATTTCAGTGGGGATTGGGAGCATTTGAGGTCTACATCAAAAAATATATATAATTTGTTTTTGTTTTTAAAGAAAGAAATCAGTTTGTCTACTTTTAAAATTAAAAACGGGAAACAAAACTGTATGAAAGAAATTATAAAATTCATTTCTATATCATGAGTGATTAAAAAAGGGGAAAAGATTGGAGGTAGAAGAAGGGAGTAAAAGACAAAAAAGGATAAGGGGAAAAAGGAGAGAGGAAAACAGCAGATACAGAGACAGAAGGAACAGAGACAGACAGACATTCCATTTCTACTCTTATATCTATCATTTGACCTATGAGCATCAGATCGTTACTTATTGTGAACTAATGTCTTCTGAAAATCTATAGTCTAACCATCTCCCTCTTTCTCCTATTCCTACTTTTCAACAATTGAAATAAAAATGTATTGTCCCATGTAATTCTTGGTGGATTTTTTGTTTGTTTACATTTCAAAGTAATTACCAGGTCCCAGAAATTTACTTTAAAACCTTAGAAGTATTTGGCAATTTATTTACCTATACTTAAACATTGACATCTAGAAGCTGACATTTAGAAACCATAAATTCAGCTGCAAAAATAAGTCTACTATAAATAAACCTACCATTTGCTAGGCATTGTGCTAAGCACTAGGGAGACCCAGGCAAGGCAAGAAGATATCCTTTCCTCAAAGAGCTTGTAGTCTAATGAGAGAGAGAATGTGCAATTACATACAAACAAAATGTGTTCAGAGTAAATTAGAAAAAGGTTTAGGAATTTAGGGTGTACATACATAATAGTTGAAATTTGCAATCACAATCAACATTTATTTCACTTTCTAAGAATTTTTGTCAAATCAGATTTAATTTTTTGTTGGGTCATATACTTTAGCAAATCTGGAATCTCATCAGTATGAACACTCTCCATCAGAAAATATCACAAATTACTCTTGCCTTCTTATTCTATGTAATTGTAAGCTCTTCTAGGGCAAGAAATACCTTTTGCCTTTTTTTTTTAATTCTAGTGTTCAACATAGTGCCCAGATATAACAGGCACTTTATTGACTGTTTATTGACTAATTCTGTGTCATCCCATGACTTGTCCAAAGAGAATCTGCCCAAAGTACTAGAGCAGGGATCGGCAACGTATGACTCTCGAGCCATATCTGGCTCTTTTGAGGGCCAGATATGGTTCTTTCTGCTGGAGCCATAAAGTCAATTTTTTTTTCAGGCGCTGTTATAGGAGCGCACACTGTGAGCACTGTACGGCTCTCACGAAATTACATTTTAAAAAATGTGGCGTTTATGGCTCTCATGGCCAAAAAGGTTGCCGACCCCTGTACTAGAGACTCCTTTAACTTCCTCTGGCAATTAGCACTTAGACTGTCCAGCTGTTATCTCTGCTCTGGTTCACCTCCTTTTCCAGTCAGACTTTTCCTATATGTGATTGATTATTAATAATATGCTATAACCTACTTATATCCATTCTGTATATCTTGCCATTGTCCTTTGGTTCATTTGGAACTTTGATGCTTTCAAGATTGTAGCATTCTGTGATTCATAGGCATATGGCATTACCAAAAAAGGGGTTAATGAGCTAAATTATAGTAGGATTGATAAATAATGAGAACCAATAGAAAATGAGGGGGAACTCCTTAGAAATAATAGGGAGAGAGTTAAAGCTTGAGAGAGGAGCAAGGAGGCTTAAGTTCTACTATTGTTATTATACTCTGCTATTCATTTGAGCTATAAGCACCCAACTAAGTTATTGATTGTTGTCTTTTAATTCTGAATTACTCTCCATCAATTTAGAATTTTCCCTTGGGAAACATACAATCTAGTTCCCATTCCTCCTACTCTTCCCTTTTTCAAAGATTTTTTAAAAAATAAATGTAATTATTTTCCCATAAAATTCTGAAGGTTTTCTGTACATTTTGAAGGAACAATTCAGTTATTAAAGGATATTCCCTTGATATTTTGTGTTTCAATTTGTTTTTCTGAACTATAATTTATGATTCATTTCATTTGATTTTGAATGTATTCATTTAGAATGTTTCACACCTTTCTTTTTAGTGTTGCAAAGTTTAACAAAATGTCTGTAATATCTTTTGCAGAATCCTCAGTTTAATAACACATCTACTTACGTCATCTATGCCCACTTGCTAAGACAGATAGCTACCTTAGTGGAAGCGGACCATCATTTCCTTGCTCACTGGTTTAAAAAGTAATTTTTTCATGATACTGAATGTTATTAATCTTACTGTTTGTTTGAAACAATCTGAAATAAGGTGCATTTAAATATTTTCAAATATATATTAGTAACATATATAAATAATAGTGCTTCAAAAACCTGTTGTAAACACTACAAAGACATTATAAATGTATGTTTTAGTACAAATAGCCAATTTTATGTCATTTTTAAATGTTTTATTGCATTTTTGTTTTATGAGAAATTTCATTGCCAGTTTTTCAAATATCTGAGAGATAAGGATTTAACATAATATTTTTATTTTCATTTAAGAACTTTACTTTGGGGAGGAGAGGGACTTAATCATTATTACTTAGAGCCTTAGGGAAGAGAGCAAAACAAAATGTATAAAGTAGAGGCAGAAGATTTAGATTCATGACTTAGCACATTATTAGCTTGAAGGTCTTAAACAAGTCACTCTGCCTCTCTTGACCTCAGTTTCCTACCTGTAAAATTAGAATTGGACAAGATGTTTTTCAAGTGTTCTTTCTAGCTCTAACATTCTGTAGTTCTTCCTGTCTAAAAGCTAATGAAATACAGATTGGTTGTTGTAGGCCATTCGTATAAGACATATGACTCCTTTTTAAGTCTACTTCCAAAATAACTTTTATTTTTGATTAATGAAAGTTAAAAGAGGCAAAAATATGTTAAGATTAAAAAATAATTACAGCAAAAAAACTGGTAAATCAATGTACCTGATAATCAACTTTATAATAGTCATATTTTGATGTTTTTTATTTAATTAATAACCACTATTCGAAGAAGAAATGTGTATTTTCTCTCATTCCTCATTATTTAAAATATTGATGTAATTTTTAAGATATTAAAAATTTTTGCATGTTTTGTCCAACAAGCATGTCACCAAAATGTAGACAGTGTTAAATTTCATTAGAATTATTTCAAAATCTTTTCTAGGTCATCACAAAAAAGGTTCAAGCAATTGGTAGACAGATTGCTACAGTTTATTTCTTTACGCCTGTTTCCTGCAAAGCCTGAAGAATTCCCACCTCTGACAAAATGTTCCTGGTGGATTCCATCAGCAACCAAAGTCTTGGCTTTGCTTAGTAGGTTTTTTCCCTTCTTCTAGTTTTATTTTGCACTTATCTTATTTAAGTAGATTTAAGTAATACTATCTTTCCCCTGAAGATTATACATATAAACTTAAGATCTCTCCAACAAAGAGAATTATGTAGTTCTCATTTTAGTGGTAGTTTTCTTAATAAATTTACTTGAATAATATAGTACATGCTTAAACATTTTACTAGGTTATATCTCCCTGTATATCAGTGGAGTTTCAATCGCATTTTGTAAAGGCAGCAGTCACATATGACCTACTAAACTATGATTTTCAAGAAAGAGATTTCCATTAATTACAAAGGATCATAGGAGACAATGACTGATGTTGGAAAACAGTATGTGGAAATGGTGATCTGCACCCTTTATTGCTATGATCACAATGGTGTGTGTGTATGTTCATGTATGTTTGTAAAGAAATCATTGGCAGAAGTTTCCACTCATTTTAAATAAATTTAAACCCTTTGCAGAGTTAGAAATGAAGCTCTCTAATGGAAACTTCATTCCCATTTCATACATCAAAATACTTTATAGCAGGGGCAGTGAGGTCACTCATTGGTTTAAGAGCTAGGCCTAGAGAGGGTAGGTCCTGCCCTCAGACACTTCCTAGCTGTGTGACCCTGGGCAAATCACTTAACCCCCACTGCCTAGCCCTTACCACTCTTCTGCCTTAGAACCAATACACAGTATTGATTCTAAAACATAAGGTTTTAAAAATAAATAATACTTTATAGCAATAAAATGAACATATAAGTTGCTTGCAAACCAGTTTCATATGTAAGATGATGAGGATCATGCCAGAGGTTTTCTTTTCAGATGCTGCAAACGGTCTGGCCCACCTTCCTATTATTCCTTATACTGATTTTTATAATTCTACACTGGATCATATTGATCTCATGGAAGAATATCACACCTGGCAGTGCTTTGGAAACTCTAGAAGGTAAGACAGATCACTTACCAAATGCAGCCCTTTATCATCTATCTGATCATGAATAGCAATGAAAAAAAATATTTAATTAAAAAGTAGTTTTGTCATTTACTTTCAGAAAAGGGCCTTATACCATTCTAGTAAATAGATTGTAAAAGAGTTTCCATTTAACACAGTGACTTTGTTAGGTACATTCCCCAGGATAGTTCAATTTAAAAAAGAAAGAAAGAAATGTTTTTCCTTAATCTGTTTTCTGTTTCTGTTTTTGAGCAGGTTTTCCTTCTGTCAGTATCCATTTGTTATTTCTATAGCTGCAAAAAAAATCATTATTCAGAGGGACTCAGAGCAACAGATGATAAGCATTGCCAGGGTAAGCCAGATCATAGAAAAAGTTGTATGTTGTCTATAATTAATACAGTGAACATGCTTTTTGACTTTTCCTAATTTAATTGGTGAAACTTCAAAATAAACTTTTAAATAGTGGATGTCCAGACAATATTAGGAAGCTCATGTTGACACAAACCTCTCTTAGAATGCAACTTCACAAAATTTCAGCCTCTCAGAGGTGCTAAGGAGCAGTCAGAGTTTATCAAGCCCAAGTTGTACTTGTGTAAGAATCCTTCCTTTGACACAACCAGCAAGTAATTATCCAAACCCATACATAAAAACCTTCAGGGACATGTAATCCACTGCCTCCCAAGGTCACCTGGCTCTTTTTTGGACAGCTCCAAGTGCTGAAGAAATTTTTCATACAAAATCCACCTCCCTGCAACTGTCATCTTTTTCTCTTCACTTAGCACTTTAGAAACAATCAGGACAAATCTACTCTGAAAGCCACATCGCAGTCTGCAAATACTTCAACTAGCTGTCATAGCTCCCTTACTCACAATTGGAAGAGACCACATAGGTCAACTAATCCATCCTACACCTGAACAGAAATTCCCCCTACAATTTCCCCAAGCCTTCTCCAGCCTTGCCATCACTAATTTCTTAAACTATGCTGGCATTATTCTGGTTGTTCTATTATTGATCTACTTCAGTTTGTCAGTTCCCTCCCTAAATATGACATGCAGAATTGAGCATTGTATTTCTTATATGGAATGTTAAATAGGTGGTATAAATCAAGATGAATAACCTTAGACAGGCTTCCCCAATCCATGCATTCCTTATTTTATACAAAAGTGGTCCAGATCTTCTTATTGGAACTCATTGCCCAGATTCTTGTATCACAAGATGCAAAAAACTCCTGGAGGTAGCTTGCCAATATCTCTCTGATCTTGCCAGCCTCACTTCAAGTAGAGTAAGGTGAAATGAGAAATGAGAAAAGGAACTCTGTTGTAAGATAAAGATGCAGTACAGTGGGAACATCAGCTAACTTTATCATGAATACTATTCCTTCATAACTAAAGATCGAACACAACTAAATATTGAAACATAACTAGTATTGAATTTGCTTTTTTGGCTGCCTTCATGGCAACATTTCATCAGACTTGGAAAGTAGTGGAAAAATTAAATACTGAAGTAACTGAAGTATAATTTATAGATAAAGCTTTAGGTTATTTAGGTTAGCATAATTCTGTAATAGCATTATTCCAACCTTAAGTGACCAGTGAAACATTGACTAGAGGCATAGTGACCATTTGTGTATTCACGGGCATATTCTGAAAACAAATGGGATGTGTTTTACAAGAAAGCAAATACATCTCCCAGAGAATTAGAATATGTGCAAAAAAATTTGGAATAGGGAGAATGGTTCTGATATGTCACATGCTCTAAAGAAGATGGAATAAATATTATTAATCCCCTTCTAGATGCAAGATGTTGTGCTAGAGAGATACGAAAAGGAGAGAGAGAGAGAGAGAGAGAGAGAGAGAGAGAGAGAGAGAGAGAGAGAGATTTGTTGTCTTCAAAGAATTTTACAGAGCTATAGAAAGAATGCACTAAAGTCATGCTAAACAAATAGAAATGGGAGCCACTAATCCCTACACAAGGATCCCTTGGGCCACACATTGATTTAGTTTTAAAATGTAATTGTATTTATTTTTTGGTATTTTAAATTTTTTGTTAAATATTTTGCATTTGCATTTTAATCTGACTTGGCTACACTCAGGAGGGTTGCTGACTGCCAATAGCCTGGGTGCATTTGATACCTTTGCATTAAAGCATCACAAGATAAAATAGAACTTTGCGTTATGATAAGAAAGGCACACTAAAAGCACCAAGCTTCCCTGTTATCACCAAAGACTTCAAATTGCTATCATTTCTTATTTAATCTATAGCTGATTTCGTGAAGGCCTTTATTTTTATCTCTTATATTTAAATACATATCTCAAAGAATGTGAAAACATGACAAGTATTTTCCATGTGCATCAGAGGAACTGCTATGCTATCATTCCCCTTCAGGAATGTTAAAAAGATTTTATAAATCAAGTGAAATAACCTAGAGGGGCTGCCCCCCCATTCACACATTCTTTATTTTATACAAAGGTGGTCCTGGACTTCTTATTGGAACTCATTGCCCAGATTCTTATACCAAGTCGCCATTCAAAAAACTCCCCAAAGCTAGCTTGCCAGTATCTCTGGTCTTGCCAGCCTCACTTCAAGTAGAATGAGGTGAGATGAGAGATGAGAAAAGGAACTCTGTCATAAGACTCCCATTCCTAATGTATCCCAGCAAGGTGTTAGGAAAGCAATCTGATCAAACAAGTTTGCAGCCATCCCCTTCCCCAGAGTATCTGTCTGTTAAGCCAAGTAAATTTCTTAATTGGTAGAATTTCAGGTTGTATGAAAGATGTTTTGGAAAGGGCCTGCAGATAGGTTTTTCTTTAAATCACACTATTCAGTCCAGTCTGCCTATATGTAAGGGGTGTTCTGGGATAGAGAAGTTATAAATCTCCCAGATCCTTCTTTCTTATAGGTGACAGAACTTAAAGGTCTCTATGACTTGCCCAGGGTCATACACTTTAAGCATTTTTGATAAGATTTGAATTCTGGTCTTCCTGACTCATATCTAGCATTCTATCCATTACACCATCTAAATGTCACAACAAATCTAAGCTGTCTCCCACCAGAAAATCCTTGAAAGATTATTGTTCCCAAAGTTCTTTCTTCAACAGGATACATATCCTGCATTCAATCAGGCCTTGCATGGAATGATTTCTAGTCCCCCTCCCTGTCTTGGTCACTCTCTGCTGCATATGTACTCCACCTTGTCCATATTTGTTAAAATACAACATTTCAACCTAAAAATATCCCATATGCAATTTGGGACTAGAATGAAACTGGACTAGAGTATCTCTGAAGTTCCTTCCAAATGTAAAATTTTTGATTGTATAAAATGACAATTCCATGATTCACATTTTTAGATACTGTTCTTCTTAATATAGCTCAACATATTCTCTTTCATTGACTTAAAATGTTTGCCATCAGGGGCAGGTGGGTGGCTCATTGGATAGAGAACCAGGACCATAGATGGGAAGTCTTAGATTCAAATCTGGCCTCAGACACTTCCTAACTGTGTGACTCTGGGCAAATCACTTAACCTCCATTGCCTGGCCCTTACTACTCTTCTACTTTAGAACCAATACATAATATTAATTTCAAAATAGAAATTAAGGGTGTTTAAAAAATATTTGATATCCATTAAAATCATCGGGAGGTCTTTCTCACTTGAAATGTTTTCTAAACATAACTTCTCCATCTTGGACTTATATACTTGATTGTAAGACTTTACATTTATTTCTATTAACTTCCTTAAGATTAGATTTAAACTATGAATCAAACCTATTGTGATCTTTTCTAGATGCAAGTTCCACCATCTGGCATGATGTCTACTCTTTTTGCCTTTTTGACATCTACTAAACATTTAATAACTTTACCTTCATCGAAGTCATGTATAGAAATGTTAAATATCTAAGAATGAGTAAACAGATGTTCAGTGCCTACTATGTACCAGCACTATGTTAAGTGTATTTTATAGATATTATCTCATTCAGTCCTCACAACAGCCCTGAGAGGTAGATGCTAGTATTATTCTCATTTTACAGTTGAAGAAATTGAGCTAGACAAGGATTTTAAAGACTTGCCCAGGGTCACATCTAGGAAGCTTCTGGGTCTGGATTTGAATCAAGATCTTCTTCAGTTCAGACTCAAAGCTCTATCCATTGTAACACCTAACTGCCTTTTGAATAGATCTCTGGGCTCCTTCATAAGAGACCTTCTTCCATTTTGAAATTGGTCATGAATCATTTTGTGAGTCTAATCTGAGTTTTTAAAAAATTATCATTATCTTGTTTTTAATATCACCTTTATGTCCAAATATATTCCTTTCTTTCCTTTTCCAAGAGAGCCAGCAGTTGAGACAAAGGATATACTTCCCCACAAAAAATGATGAAAAAAAAACAGTGCATCAAAAATAACACACACATCAACCAAGTGTAACAATTTATTTAATCTTCTACATTCATAGTCCACTATCTCTTCAAAAAAAGGAGTAGTGTTTCTCATCTCTTCAAAACCAAACTTAATTATAATTATAAGGCATTTGGAAAGTTTTTTTGTTCTTTCCACTCAAATAGTTGTAATAACTGTATATTTTGTTTTCCTGAATCTTATTACTTCATTTTACAACCTTCATATCATCCTTTTCATGATTCTCTGTTTTCTTCATATTTATATTTTTTCTGTGAAATAATATTCTATTATATTTATGGACCATCATTTATTTAATCATTCTCCAGTTGTGCTTCCAGTTCTTTACTTCCTATCAAAAATGGTGCTATATATATTTTCTCATGTAAATAGGATCTTTCTTTCTATCTGTGACATCCTTGGGGTATATACCTAGTGGTAGGATCTCTGGTAAATGGTATAGACATTTTAGTTACTTTTATAGCACAGTTCCAAACTGCTTTCCAGAATGGTTGAACCAATTCAGAACTAAATAAACAGTTTTTAAAAGTGTGATTCTTTTCCCACAGCTCTTACAATATTAATTTTCCATCTTCTGCCATCTTGCCAAATTTTCTATATACGAAGTGAAACCTCAGAGTTGTTCTATTTGAAATTCTCTTATTATTAGTGGTTTGGAGTGGTCATTCATATATTTGCAGTTTTGCTTCTGAGAACTATTTGTTCCTATCCTTTGGGAAAGAATCCAAGTTTTTAGCCAATTCTAAATTCACTTAAATACCATCACCTATCCTTCAACAATCCAACTTGTCCACAAGTCTATCATGAAATGCTTTGTCAAACACTTTACTGAAATTCAAGTGTATTGTGTCATTTATGTTCTCCTGATCTATCAGCCTAGTCACCCTGTCACGAAAAAATAGTATATGAAGTTAGTCTTACATGATCAGTTCTTTTTTTTTAAATAACCCTTACCTTCTGTCATAGAATGGATACTAAGTATTAGTTCTAAGGAAGAAGAGTGGTAATCGGGCTTAAGTGGCTTGCCCAGGGTCACAAAGCTAGGAAGTATCTGAGGCTATGTTTGAACCCAGGACTTCCCATCTCCAGGCCTGTCACTGAACCACCTAGATGCCCCAGGACCAGTTCTTAACCTCTTTCCTTTTTTTATAATTATATTTTCCAATTTTTCTTCTAAGCTGGAATGAGCCCATCTCTGCTCTTTCCCCTTTCTCTTGTGTTCTTTCGTACCCAAGTTATGCCCAACATGCTGAACTGTGTTCTTTCCTCCTACCCCAGCTTGATGGGCCCTCCTTGCTGTTCTTCCACATTGTTCTGGGCTTGAACACTGCTTCATCTTGTCTTCTGTTGGTTCCACTCCTCCAAGATTCATTTTGAGGTGCTTTTGTTTTATTGTAGTTATCTAGAGGATGATGAGCGAACTCAGAATGTATTTTACTCCACTGTCTTAGCTGATCACTTCTTTCCTTTGAAAATGTTCATAAGCCATGTCTTTAAGGGTATGTAATAAGGGTTTTTCCCAGGAATTGGAATCATAATCACAAACCTATAGCTTGAAGGATGTATTCTCTTTCTGCTTTTGAAAATTGGAAAAAGATTTGCTCTTTTATAGCTTTGTGGCATCCTCTACATTTTCCACAGTTTTTCAGAGATTAACAATAGTAGTTCAGCACTCACATCAAATTCTTTTGATTCCCTAGGATGTAGTTCATTCAAGTGACTTGAATTCACTGATGGTACCTAGATATTCCCTTGTAATATTCTCATTTATTTGGTGTTTCGATTCCCTATTAATCATTTTTGACCTAATCTTCTTATGATGATGATTTTCCTTGGTATAAAATAAAAAAGGCATAAAGAGAGTTAGTCCTTCCACCTCTGTGTCAT
Source organism: Gracilinanus agilis (assembly GCF_016433145.1). Taxonomy (NCBI): domain Eukaryota; kingdom Metazoa; phylum Chordata; class Mammalia; order Didelphimorphia; family Didelphidae; genus Gracilinanus; species Gracilinanus agilis. The sequence continues at coordinate 641,649,668 of NC_058131.1, forward strand.
CATCATCTTCTCATTCTCATTCTGAGGGATCATCTTTGGGAAGAGCCAAGATGTAAAGTAGCAGAAAAGAAATACAACTAAGCTCTCATCCATAAAAAGCTAGAAGGTTCACTTGGCTTGAAAATCCAAGAAAAAACCACAATAAGTCATTTTCCCAGTCCAACTCATACTAGGGAGGTAAGCAGAGAGGTCTGTGGACTCTGGATTGAAATTTAGCTAGGAACAGTCATGCAGTCCATTTTAGTTTAAGAACTATATCGAAATTGAATGACATATAAATACAGGAGTCAAGATGAATGTAAGAAATGTAAAAAATGAGCAAGCAATCATAAAGGACTAAATAAGGATAAACAATTTGTTAATACGAGCAGATAATATATGTGCCCTGTTAGAACATAATTATAATCAAGTCATAGAAAGAATCTAATAAGACAGAAAACATGAGAGTAGTGTTATGTTTTGATAATCTCAAGAAGAGAGAAAGGAATGAGTCTTCCAGGGTTCTGTCTATCCACAGTACCACCTAGCTGCCTCCATTATTGATGAGTTCTCTATGTTCACATTGACCTCTCTGGAGCTCATTTTACTTTTGTTCTTCTGATTCATTTTTTTATTGTAAGTTTCATTTTTAAAAACATTCCATCTATCCTGGACCAAATTCTCTTCTTGAATTTCAGGCCATGGATTTCTATTTATGTCAACCACTTGATGAACCAATTTAACTCTATGCTATTTTCTATTCTTGAATCCTTTGTTTCCTTGTTCTGTTACTACCAATACCTTGCCAAACCCTAACTTTGAATTACCCCCATAAACTTCCTCCTTTGTTCCTACTAACCTGCTTCTGAATGGAGCTGGAAAGCATCATGAAACCTCCTGGGTCAACCACATGTTTTTATTGTCTATTCTAAACTGGGCTGTCACTGCAACAAGGCAGTCCTTCCAATCCTCCCTAATTGATTTAAAGTGATTTTCCTAAAATGCACAGCATCCAACACCACACACCCCAAATAAACTCTTACAGCTTGCCAGTAGCTCAAATAGAAACATTTAAAAAAAAGATGCTCTATCTCCTTTGCCTTTGCACAGGCTTGCCCCTCATTCCTGGGATGCTCTCACTTCTCCTCTCCAAGTCTTAGAATTCTTGGTTGCCTTCAAGAATCAGCTTAAATTCCACCTTTTGGCAAAGAGGCCTTTCTTGGATTTTCCAGATGCTGGTGTCTTTTCCTGTCTACTATATATATATATATATATATATATATATATATATATATATATCTTACGTCATATATAACTTATATATGTCTTTCTAGAATACATGTCTCTCATGTTAGAATGTATTCCTCTTGAGGATAGGGATTGCTTTTATTTTTTATTTGTATCCTTAGCATCATAGCACTTGGTACCCACTCACTTAAATTTATATTGATTGGTTACTTTATCCATTCTCTGAGCTCTTTGAAAGTTACTCTCTCCAAACTAATGGTGTATCTGTGTCAGACTATGTCCAGCTTTTCCCTGATTATCTAATAAAACTCTATAAATACTATGGTCATATTCCCCAGGATTTCTATCACTTCTGCTTTTTATTAGTTCTTTGGGGTTAAAATGAGGTTTAGAAAAGTTAGAAAGAGCTCTCAAAATTCATATCCTATTCTCAGATAAAGGGTTTTTAAAAATCTTTCTGTCTTAGAATGGATATTAAGTATTGGTTCCAAGATGGAAGAGCTGTAAGGCTAGGCAGTTGGGGTTAAGTGACTTGTCCAGGATCATCACACAGCTAGGAAGTGTCTCTCAAATAACTTATTAGTCAGCTATTAACTTTTTCATACTTATAGATCCAGAAGCCTTCACTCAGGCTTTAAATTAGTTTCCTGCTTTGCTTCTGCTAACCCTTCTGGTAGTTGACAACATAAATGCTTTCTAGATACAAGCCTCTAGAGTTCTCTGCCTCTCCATAGACCCAGAACCTGATTGTTTTGTTTTCTTAGGGTTATGTCCCTTATTCTCCAGGTAACTGTCCAAGGCATGGTCTAGATCTACCCTTGAAAAGTAATCTTTATTCCTCCATCATCCCAGGGACTTTGCCCAGCATATAACAGGGTAAAATTAGAGTACCTATTCTTTAAGAAAAGCTAGTCACAGACAAAAACTCATGAGGTTTGGCTTCAGACCATCATTCCTCCCTTATCTATTGTATCTAATTATCATGTTAAAAAGTTATTAATTCATTTCATAACATAATAATATGTTTATTATTATATTTGTCAAATCAATTGTGTTGTCCATTTCATTTATACATTATTGACATTTTATTTACTTGTGATACTTCAAAGATCTATAATTTCATCTCTGTGGGTTTTTCTTCTTCCTATGTGGATCATGAACCCTTCTTAACTTAAAAATGGTTTTCCAGAGTTACTGTTGCTGAAGAAGTTTATGTTGGTTTTCCTGACTTTTTTGAACCTTCCCTTCCATACCTTTCCCATTCCTCTTCTTCCCCTGCTCCTCTTAATGATGAGCCTCTCCAAATTTAACTAGGCTATTCCTTGAATAAATGGGCCCATATTTAGAGCTTTTCCAACTTAGTAAGACTTTTTAAAAGCTTGAGCTCCACTGGTATGGCCTCAGAGGATATAGATCCCCTCCATACATCATGGTGAGGCATAGAAATGTAAGGCATTAGTGGAGGATGATGACACTTAGTTCAGTTTCTATGCACATAGTTTATTGCTCATTCATCATGCTAATCCATTCACAGCTTACAATGAGTTGTAGTGTTTGTTTTTTAATAAAAGAGGATACTTAGGGAAAAGAAGGTTTTTGTGTCTGGTTTAAGAAAATAAAAAGAGTCTGAGGAGCATAATTAGTATAAAATCTAAAGATTATTTCCTTTGGTAATTCAGTTCCCAGAAGGCAAATATTTTTTTTTGTCACAACCCAGGAAGAAAGCTTTGAGTGATTGGTGACATGCATAGTCAGCCTTTACTGATCAAAGGACTCAAAAGGGCTATGAGTATGGGGGTACTAGAAGAAAGTTCATTGATTATGCCTGCCAAGAGAGTTCCAAAGCCCACACTGTCTGTCCCCTGGAGAAAGAGTTTAACAGGTATTTTTTAGTAGAAAAACTCACCCTTGATCTTGTGTAGATGCTGAAACCCAGTAGTGTTAACTTGAAATAATTCAAGGAGTAGTCCCTATCACTAAATCCATTATGTTTTCTTTCCTGTATTTGTACTCATGGTATTTACTATTGATCTTCAGTAGCTTTCCCTTCATCTATGATTTTTGATATTGGGAGGGCAGACAAGAGGCTAAATCAAACCAATGCAAAATTTTGTCAAAATTTCTCCTAATAGTAATCCATTTGCGGATAATTTGTATTGCCTTAAAAAACACATATGGCATATATGTACCTTGCCACTAACTAGTCCTCTTGGTGTCCCTGGTCTATTATTACTTAGGGCTCTGAGTCTGGGGGATGGAAGAAGCTAAACAGTAAATCATTGGGTTCAACTCACCACCCCAAAATAACAACAGCAAGAATAACTTATATTGACAAAGACTCTTATTGTAAACAGAGTTCTTTCTTCACAATAGCCCTGTGAAGTAGTGAATATTAGTAATGTTGTACCTGTTTTACAGATGAAGAAGTTGAGGCTAAATTCTAAAGTGATCCAGCACCACTAGCAATCATCAGAACTGGGCACCAGACCCAGGTCTCTGGAGTCCAAGTTTACTCAGCTTTCTAGCAGGGGGTTGAGTTTTTTATATGATTTAAAGTTGCCAGGAAGACTCTCGTGATCAAATGATCTCCTCCAGCCTGTCTTAGGATTTAAAATTCTATCATTTGAGTGGTCGTCCTTTTGGTCAGAGAAACCTAACTCCTATTAAAACATCAGGGAGAAAACACATCATACTTTCCTGATCTTTTAACAGTTTGGTGTGGTTTAACTTATGGAATCTTTTCCAATATATCACTTCACACTAAAGGTAAAACCCACTGAAAAAACCAGCATTGGGCAGAATGGAGAGAAAAGTCCAGAGCGAAAGATACCACCAGATTGGGAAGTCAGACCTCATTCAGATGCTATATTGAGGAATTTAGGACTACGGCAGGGAGGGCCATAGGAGAATATTAGTCACAAAGGATTGACAGTTCCGAGACCCAGAAAGTTTTAGTATAGTTAATTGGACGGATTATGAAAATGGTCTTGTTATATGGGTACTTTTCTTAAAATAGTTTGTGTTAAAAAAAAAGAATGGAATTTGTAGTATTCTTCTGTTCAATGGCAATATTTTTTGGCTTTTACCTAATACACAAGAGTTCTATTTTCTTTGTTGCCAGAGAAATTAATGTCCTTTGAGAGATATTTCTAGTGAAAATGAGTGGAGGAGGCTGTGAATATGTCTTTGTGCCTGCTCATACTTTAAAAACTTCATTTATAAAATACCCAAAATATCATTTGCTGGATCAGTTTTAGTTTTGGAGTGAACAGTTTCTATTTTGTTTTTTATTGGCAAAACTAGAAAATTATCTCAGTTTAGAAAATAAATTGGAACTTCATTTTAAATGCTTTCCATTTCTTATAGTTATTCTAAATTCTTTAAGTTAAATTATACTAAGATCAATAAGGCTGAATTTTTGAATCTCATCCAAGGTAGGTAGGTTGATTACTGAAGAACCTTGTCATAAGGCAGTTTCACCATTACATATCTTCATAAGAGGGTACCTTTATAACAAGATTCCAGTGTATATTTATCATTAGCTTTTGGAATATTATATGACCTCCTGGTGAAAGAAAAATATTATGTGTATTTCTGTAGTCTTATCCTTTTTACTAATTAAAATTTTACAAAATTAAACTTGTGAAAAACTGAAAATGATCTCTTTGTGATTCAAATAGCAGAGTCTGGTGGACAAAGTTTCTCGAAGGCAAAGACCTGACATGAATATGCTATTTCTAAATATGAAAGTAAGAAGAACACATCTTGTTAGTGATTCGCTTGATGAGGTACAGTAAAATGATTCCTCACTAATATTTATCAGTTAACTACTTAATATCTTCAGTTCAGTCCGGACTTGATACACCACAGAAATAATGCTAAGTATTCCTTTTTCTAAGTAGCAATAAATGTTCCTCATTTTATTTTAATATCATGATGGAAGTTAGATCATATACATAGTTAATAATAAAACCCTACATTCAGTGGATTTATACATTATCAGAACTGGAAAGGTTTTAGAGATCTTCTCATCTAGTGTTCCCATTTTGTAGCTGAGGCAAAGTTGTCAAAGTCACACACAGCTGGTTAGTAACAGCAGAGTCTCAGCCTTGCACCCAGACCTCCTAGTCCTTTTCTGGTAGAAGTTTCTGAATATTTATTATTTCAAAATAGGAAAGGATAAATTGAAAAAAAAGGATATCTGGGCCCTGGTCCTAATTTTGCTACTATCTAGTTAAACAATTTTGTAAAAATCACTTTTCATTTTCTGTAAATGAAGTTTTGAGCTTAGATGATTTCTTAGGGCTCTTCCTACTCTAGTTCACTGCAAATTGCATTATTTCTAGATAATAATTAATTTTCTACTAATGTCCAAAGCTTTAACCCATTTTTCAGTTGGACTGGAATAGTCATTATTTAATTATCTAAAGTAGTTCAAATAGTTTAAAAGTTTTAATAACAAGTTGATAGACTGGAAAAGTAATTAATGTATACTTCCCTCAGTAAAAAGGTAACATCTTCATTTTTAATATCTTCATATTGGGGTAATATTTTCAAACAGTTGACGAGGAAAAGAGCAGACTTGAAAAAGAAGCTGAAAGTGACATTTGTGGGTGAGGCTGGCCTTGATATGGGCGGCTTGACAAAAGAATGGTTTCTACTCCTGATTCGCCAAATTTTTCACCCAGACTATGGTGAGTACTTATGATGAAACTTTTGCAACTAACATGTCCCTAAGAGTGTCCAGATTTATAGTTATTGGGGTAATTAGGGTGCTCAGTGGATAGAGCACCAGACCTGGAGATAGGAGGTCCTGGGTTCAAATCTAGCCTCAGACACTACTTCCTAGTTGTGTGACCCTGGGCAAGTCAGTTAAACTCCATTGCATAAGCCCTTACTGCTCTTTTGCCTCAGAACCAATACAGAGTATTGATTCTAAGATGCAAAGTAAGGGTTTTAAAAAGAACAATTATAGTAATTTAACCTCGTTATCTAAATTATTGTGATTTTCCCCCAATTATGAAATCATAGACAAAAATACTAAAATGCCATTTTTGGATTGTAAGAAAGTAATTTTAAACTTAAAAGTTTTAACAGTTTCATGATATGAGCACCCAGTGCACCTATTTGGGAACAATAAGGAAAGACTATTATTACTTATGCAAAAATTATCAAAAAAGATTTTCAAAATGCATTATCATCATAGTCTCATATATTTTCCCTTGTTCCATAAACTACTTCAATTTATCCTAATAAATTAGTCTTATAAGTGTTATCTGTTTAAAGCTATTTTGATTCACTATAACATATTTTATTCATTTGTTAACTGATTTTCTCTTAATACTGCTAATGCTTTCCATGAAGACTCTTCTTTGGTCTCTGATTTTTCATTTAAAGAATGACAAATAAGTTAAACAAATACCAAGATTTTAAATGTCTTTTGACTTCATTTCTAGCTAAAAATAGGGTCTTGCAACAAAATATTTTAAAAACTATTAGAATATGATTTGCTAAAGTAACTATATCTATGAAAGTTGAATATTTCATTCAGTTATAGGGAACAAGTTATAATAATAATGAACTGTACTTGATGCTATGACATTTGAAAATAATACAGAATTCTTTCACTTGGTTAATATGGTATTTGGTGCAGGATTTCATTGGTATGAGGAATCATTCCATAGAAACAGTTGGCAACTACTCCCTGCCATTTTATTCCATGTAGTTTTTGTTCATATCTTTCCATACATCACAAATAGAGGTCTGACACTATGTGATACCAGATCCTTCCTTCAGTGTTTCAATATCTTAGGAGTAATAAAATCCTAATATAGTCCTTCCTTGTGATGTGAATGTAACTTGGGTTTCTCAGATAATGGTCATAGAGCACCAATTCTGGCAGGTTTTACTATGCATGAGAAGCTTCCATATAGTTCTGGCAGCAGAGCATCTGCTTTCTGAGGACTAACTTGTGTAAGGATGAAGAAGCTTATCATAGGTAGCCCTATCACTCAGCGATCATTCTTTGGCTGTGGCACTCATGAAACAAAGGAAAATGGGAAATGTTCACTAGTACTGTGGAGCCACCTTCCATTGCTGCAGCAGTGATGGAAAACTAGTGGAAATGAGGTCAGAGAGTTCTGAATCCATGTTCAGATTATCTAGAAATGTGAATTTAACTGTTGATATTGTAACTGTGAGGTTTTTGGCCAGTGACTAACAAGTGGACATATTACTGGAGGGACTGAATTATGTCATTCTTTATATTCTTGTAATAAATGAAAGACAGGCAGGGGATGCTCCTAAAAAGAATGATGGCTCACATGTTCCTTAGAGAAATAAAGGAGCTAGCAGAGTTGATCTTAATCATTCATCCAAAAGCAAAAAGAAATGTCTTTTCATGAAATAATTGATTACCTCATATTTCATGAGCAAGTCATGTAATCTCTTCTGAGCCTCAGTTTCCTCATTGCAAAATAGGACTAATAATATTTGTAATTGTCTTATCATATTATTGTGAGACTGAGATGAAATCATATGTACAAGATGCTTTACAAATTTAAAATTGCTATATAAATATCAGTGATTGTTTTTATCATCAGCTAACTGGAAACATTTAACTACAACTTCTTTTTTCTTTATAAATTTTGGATCAGACTTGCGACTTCATTGATCTATGGAATTCTTAGTGAGGAAAATTCCCATACAATTCACATCAACACCTGTTGTGCCATTTATAGAGTTAAAAAGTTGCCTCTGGCATTGAGGGGTTAAAGTTTGCCCAGGGTCACATAGCCAGGATGTATCAAAGGCTGGACTTAAACTCTTAAGCTAACTCTTGGTTCAATGTATCACACTGCTACTCTAGCCGCAACTTCTTAATGTCTTGTCATATCACCAGAAGGCTGGCTACTAAAATAGAATTTTTTAAAGTTATTACAACCCATAAAATAACCAAAGGTCAGTTTTATGCAACCCCCTTCTGCATCTAATGTGATGGTGGCAAAGTGACAGGAAAGGGGAAAGAGAGTACTAAGAACTGTATGATTCCATATAAATACGTAGGACTTTATTAGTGTATAAATTGGTTTACCTATTGGCATTTGATATATAATCTTTGTCAAATAGCCAACAGCATAACAAAGTACTAGAAGAAAATAAGCCATGTCCAAGACCTGTAACAGTCTTATGAATAAAATAGGGTTCAGATTATAGCCCCTGCCCCAAAAGGCAAGAAAGCCCTGAAAATTAGTTTTTGTTTCCTTTAGAGATAATTAATATAATTTTATATATATATATATGTATGTGTATATATATATATATCAAGGTGTTCCAGTCATTTTAGCCCAGTTTTTAGACTAACTGGGCTAAGATGTTTGAAGATCAATATGACATTTTAGGGATTTGCAAAGCATTTTACATATATTATCAGACAATGATAATGATCAGTATAATATACTTTGCTGGATATAGCTTATTGTCTTTAGAGTAGAACTCTAAGAATTTGCCCAACTAGGATGTTTTTATAAATATCATTTTTTTTCACTATCTTAATTAGTGGGAAGTAGTAGTCATATGGATAAATAAAGAGTGGGTAGAGCCCAAATTTAATTTTGCCCATTAACATTTTAAATTTATCTGCCTCATATGCCACACCAGTATGATTAACATGTTAATATTGATTGAATTTCATTTACTTTATTCCTNATATGTATGTGTATATATATATATATGTATGTGTATATATATATATCAAGGTGTTCCAGTCATTTTAGCCCAGTTTTTAGACTAACTGGGCTAAGATGTTTGAAGATCAATATGACATTTTAGGGATTTGCAAAGCATTTTACATATATTATCAGACAATGATAATGATCAGTATAATATACTTTGCTGGATATAGCTTATTGTCTTTAGAGTAGAACTCTAAGAATTTGCCCAACTAGGATGTTTTTATAAATATCATTTTTTTTCACTATCTTAATTAGTGGGAAGTAGTAGTCATATGGATAAATAAAGAGTGGGTAGAGCCCAAATTTAATTTTGCCCATTAACATTTTAAATTTATCTGCCTCATATGCCACACCAGTATGATTAACATGTTAATATTGATTGAATTTCATTTACTTTATTCCTGGATCTACCCTTTGTTTAGGGCTAATGGGCAATAGAATTCTCTCAAGGTAGGCACCAGGGAGAATGACAAAACTACAAAATCCATGGCAAAGAATTGTAAAGTAAAGGAATGTCCCTCAAATGGGGAATGACTGAACAAATTGTGATGAAATGCTAATATGTTATAAGGAATGATGAACAGGATGATTTCAGAAAGAACTGATGCAGAGTGAAATAAGCAGAGCCAGGAGAACATTATACACAGTAACTGAAATATTGTCGGACAATCAAATGGGATAGACTTTGCTACTAACAGCAATACAGTGATGTGGAAAAATTCTGAGGGACTTAAGAAAAAGAATTATATCCTTCTCCAGAGAAAGATTTGTTGGAGTAGAAATGCAGAAGCAAACATATGATTTATCATTTGTTTCTTTGGTTATATGATTTGGGGGAGGTTGGTTTTATAAGATTATTCACATATTAAAATGGATAATAAGGAAATGTGATTTGTATGATAATATATGTGTAACCTAGAAAAAAATGTAAAAATGTAAAAAGAGATACAAAGTAAATTTCAAAACGTAAACTTTTTGTTATATTCTCTTCAAATAGTTATATGAAACTGATACCCATTGAATCAGAAAAAGTTACTTGACTGATGTTTATATATGTATATATAGAGTGATTTGGTCACAGAGTTAGTATGAAATTTTTTTTAAATGGAGGATGGAAACTGCTGAACATATGAATTTCCTTTGTTTTGTGTTGCATACAGTTCACATTTGCTAATATATTGTTTTATTTTATTGTGGTTTTCCTTCCTTAGGCATGTTTGCATATCACAAGGATTCACATTGTCATTGGTTTAGCAGTTTTAAATGTGATAACTATTCTGAATTTCGGTTGGTTGGAATTGTATCCTTTAAACTATCCACTAGGAGGTGCTAACAGTCTAGAGAAAAAGATATTTATGTATTCCAGAAAAATACAACCACATTATGTAAAATAAAACTATGTTATTAAGCATTACTAATTTCCACTAACTACTAGTAGTAATAGTAGTAGTAGAATTTTGGTTTATCGTCAACGGGATAAATCAATTAGTAGAAGCTAAAAAGACAAAGAAATGTGTTTTTTTTCCTACACAATATTTATGCAATTAAGATATTTACATTCCAAATATAACCTGAATGATGAGAAATTCAAGTGCTTTAAAACATTCAAAAATGCGAATTATTTGTTCAACCATTATTCAGTATTTCTGTATTCTTTACTTTGGTGGGGTATATGAATGTTCAAGAGGGACTGGCATCTCTGCTGTGAGGACTTGCCAATTTTTCAGGACTGCTCTTCTATCTTTGGTGTCCACCTGACACTCAACTCTCACCTGTGGCTCTGAGAAGCCATAGCAGATATAGTGGCCACACTCTGGTAAACTACCTCAGGAGATGGGCTAAACCAGGTTGAGGGTAATCGATGGACCTCAAACTCATCAGTGAGCTAAGGGGTGTCTACCCCAGGCATGTGAAACCTTCTCTAGTAGAAGGGGCAGATGAGAACAGTTTGTTCCAGCAGCCATGAAGGCAGCTGAAGCAGGTGCTGTGGAGCACTTAGAACCCATTGAAAATGGTAGTCATCTACTGCCTCCTGTCCCCAGCCATCCTGACTTTTGTCTTGCCACTAGACTTTGATGACTTCAGTAGAAAGAATGAGGCTGATGACTTTATGCAATTGTGCCTCACTTCATCCAGTTCATGCTCAAGTCAGGAGATCACCCCATGATGTCATTGGTCCTTTTTGAAAACAAAAGACAAACAACAGCAGTTCTCTAATTTGGTACTTACTATATAAAATATCAAAATAGGATTACCTAAGAATAGATTCTTCTTAATAAATTAATTTGACATATTTCCAAAATACACTGTTCCAAGACACACAATATATATTTATAACTAATAATTAATGAATAAGTTGACAGAATGAATACATGAAAAATTGAATATGGGCCTTATGCTATTGAATAGGATCATAGAGCTTTAACTCCTTTAAATTCTTAAGTATAACTATTATAAAGAAATGCATTATTAGTACCAGCAGCACAACATATTGCCTTATGCTTACTGTATGTAAGGGTCTAGAGCTACACAGTGTAGAAAATATGAGTGCTGCTCTGTAGGAGCCTCAATCTGATTGGAATTATAGAACATATACATGAAAAACTAAATAATAATATATAGCAGCATATATTAAATGTGGTAAAGACAGGAGGTACTATACAGATTCTAAGGAAGTCAGGATCACTGGGGAGTAGTTGAGGAAAACTTCACAGAGTCAACAAACTTAAGTTGGTTCTGGAAGAAAGTTCATGATAAAGAGAAACCCAGGGAAAATGGAAGAACAATCCAAGCCCAGCATGTAGGAGCATATATAGCATATCTGAGAAATGAATAAACAAATTTGGCCGGAGCAAACAGATTGGGGAAGAGATTAGTAGAGATAAGGCTGAAGAAATAGGGTAGGTTCACACTTCAGGGTCAGATTAAAAGATGTATCATTAAACTTAAAGTAATAACTTTACAAGCAGAATTGATTATAGAAAGAGACTTTATATAATCTTTTATGTATTTATTTTAATATATGTATACTCTTTTTATACAGTCTCTGAAATTGGAATTTGGTTACTTGCATTGCACAGTATTACTACATAATATCCAACTTCAGACCATTGTTAGTTTTCATTTTGACTTGAGCAGGATGGAATGCACAGTCTTCTCTAACACATTGTTTTTATTTCTAAGTGATATATATATATTTCCCCTCTGAGACTATAAAATGGATAGCTTCATTAATGACCTGATATAATTTTTATTTAGTTAGAGTTTAAATATTCTAGCATGTGAAATAAAACTCCTCTCTTAGAAAATGGGTCAGTGTTACATTCCTCCCTCACATCTGTCATAATATAAATATATACATCAAAAAGCCACAAACCTGCAAAGTTTATAAATATATCTGCCTCACTTTATTTTAACTTCACGGTAATCTGTTCATATGAAAGCCACTGAATTAACTTTTCACTGTGGGAGTTTAACTATCCTATAATTTGTCAATAGCATATTTATGTACACATTTTAACCCAGATCTTATTTTCTTCAGACATTCTAATTTTAAAATTCCTAAAATGACCATAGCCAGAATCAACATTGAGGGATACTAGTTTTAGTAAACTGCTTCTTCAATTCATCTACATACATGTTGATCTAATTTAAGGATGTGTTAGACATTCTCTAGGAAGCTGAAATAGGTACCTTTTGTGTTCTTGGATCAAGGTTTTAGGGATGTTATGAATTCCATCAATTTAACCTTTCTTTTTGTTGTTAGTAAAAAGCATTTTATTAACCAAAATTAAGGGAAAATCTTTGAGGGAGAATAAAGGAAGGCAATATACATTGTAGAAGTAAATGGATAATTGTTAAATATGAAAGCAGCCAGAATGAATGAATGAAAAGGCATTTATTAAATGCTTAACTATGTGCTCTGCACTATGGATACAAATAGAAAAATAAGGCAGTCCCTGCTCTTCAGAATATAGAAAGTTTTCTTCTACAAGTTAGATGGAAAGGTGCAATAGTCCTTAAGTTTCATTGGCAAAGCAGATGATAGCTTTAATGGCATTTTCTTTGATCAAATCATGTCTCTTACTGATATTGAACCATTTGAAAGTGCTAAGGACTGTGAAAGAACTTTCTTTTGTAGGTTTTTCAATAACTTTGGCTGCTGACAAGGTGGGAGGCTTCAAAACCTGAAGAAGTACTTAGCTGGTCACCTCTTCACAAAGATTGTTACCCGAGACAATGCCAGTGGGGGATGAGGCTCAGAGGAGACTTTGGAACACTACTCTTCCCAGGGTTTTTGGGATTATCTGCCTATCACTGGCAGTTGGTACATTGTTTTTATTGGGGTGGTAGAGATGAGGGTGGCCTTCTCCACCAAGGATGCTTTCCTGGATGATATTCTTTTTAAAATGCAGTTGTTATCATGAATTTGCTTTTAATTCTTAACATTTGATATATGTAGCTTATGGGTCTAGCTGTATATAATAGCATCACTTTGGACATTCGTTTCCCCCCCTGCTGTTACAAGAAGCTATTAAGTCCTCCCATTGTTCCTAGTGATCAGAACACACCAGTAGGCATCTGCAGTGTTACAATAGATGATCTATATCAGATTATGCCTGTAAGTATACATTTTTTAGCAACTTGTGATTCCATAATGACAAATCATTTCTCTTTTTCTGCATATTCTGTTTTGTAACAATCATGTGCTCTTCTTTTTTCCCATTTCAGTCACTCATTTTATTTTGCATTCAATTTTCCCCTTCCTTAAAGATACCTTTTAGCTTACCTATAGTATTCCTTGGCTTAGAGTTGGAAATAGGGAAGCTGGTCATGTCACTAGATGCTGTGGAAGTTTCATTATGGGTAAGAGGAAAGATGGGAACAAATTAGATGAATTTGTCCTGGCTGGTATATTTATGAGATGGGAGTAAAAATAGGCTCAATGAAATGTTGGGAGACCAATTTGTAGGGTCAGATGGATAGATAGAAAAAGTATGCATTTCCAGCATAGAACTAACTCTCAAGTTATCAGTGTATAAATTATCCAGATTTCAAGAATCTTCATGCCCTAGGTTTGGTTCTCTCTTTTCAATAATCCCTGTGAACTTTCTTTCCTATATCTTTATGCTGCTTCTCAGCTACTCTGATCAGGACAATGGTAAAGCCCTGGGGAAATTGCCCCTTTAGAATCTATTGGAACAGAGCCCTCTTGCCTACAGGGACTGTATTTGCAAAGGGATGCTACTATAAGTTCATCAAGGGATGATTATAGAAGATTGACAAAATCGCTATCTTGCAATGGCAGCCAGGGTTAGGAAAATTGCTTATAGAAAAAGGGAAGGGAAGTTCCCCATAGGCTATACAGCATATCTCTAGAGTATGTATTATATGTGTGTACCCACTTAAACACCAAATTGAGAAAGATTTGGTATTAGGAAAATTTTGGAAACTAATCTCATGATACTACCAGAAAATTATAGGAGTTATAGCCCATGGTTCCCCTAATTTTATGGAAAACAATTAGAGGAAGTTATTTGATGCCATGATACAATACTTAGAATTTCATTTTAGAGGTCTTCTAAAATAGTGGTGTCAAATTCACATAGAAATCGGGGCCACTAAACCCTACAAAGTTCCCTGCATGCCACATACTGACTTTGAATCCCTCATGTTGATATTATCTGTTTTATGCTTTTAAAATTAATTTTGCTAAATATTTCAATTACATTTTAATCTGATTGGGGCATATGCAAGAGGACACCTCTGCTCTGAAACAATCCTAATTCCCCAATTTTATACATGATAAAAATGCCAGCCTTGTGTAAGGTAATTTCCTCAGCCATAAAATGTAATGGTTAGGATTTAATCAGAGCTTCCCCACCTCTACCACTTCCATGACAAAAGTTTAAGGGGAAAAACAAAACAACTGTCTCTCGATATTATATTGTCATTGTCCCTAAGCCTTTCAACAACAACAAAAAGATGGCACATTTTCTCATCTCTTCTCCAGAGCCAAATTTGGTTACTGTAATTGCACAATATTTGGGTTTATTTTGTTTTTAGTTCCATTTACATTGTTGCAGCAGTCACTTTTGCATATTTTTTTCTGCATCGGTTGTTACAAGTTATTCCTACATTTTTCTGAATTTGATCTCTTATCCCATTGGGTGTGAGCAATTTAGTCACTTCTTTTTAACCCAATTCCAAACTGCTTTCTAGAATGATTGAACCAGTTCACAGGTCCATTGACAGTGTTTCAGATACCTATCTTCCCATATCCTCTCCAAAGCTGAAAATTTCCACCTTTTATCATTTTGACAATTTTCTGTGTATGAAATGAGTATCTTAGAGTTATTTTAATTTGCATTTCTCCTATTACTAGGGATTTAGAACAATCTGTCATGTGATTGTTGGTGGTTTGTAATTCTTTGGAGAACTGCTCATATCTATTGACATTTTGATTCACTAGAGGACTAGCTCTCTTATATTTGCTTTAATTTGCTATATACATCTTAGATACCAAGCCATTATCATTGTTATTGATTATAATGGCTTTTTTCTAATCAAGTTTCCTTTTTTATTCTAGTGGCATTGATTTTGTTTAACAAAATTTGTGTAATTGAAATTGTTTTATCTTTTGTGGTTTCTTTTAGTCCTTGTTTTGTTAAAAAACTTTCCTCTATTCATAACTATGCAAAGCCCCTCCATCTGTTTTCTTCGTGTGTGTGTGTGTGTGTGTGTGTGTGTGTGCGCGCACGCGCGCGCGTGTGTGATATAACTTTTAAATATTTAAGTCATTTATCCATTTGGAATCCATTGTGGTATATGGTATAGGATGCTACACTGTTGTTTGTTTTTTTTTAATAAATTGCTTCCCAGTTTTCCCAGAAGTTCTTGTCAAATAGGGAATCCTATCTGAGTTAATGTTACTTTACCTAATTTATGTTCTTGGGTAATGTAGAAATTTTCTTATTATCTAACCAAACAGGAAACTTTGCAATGAGGATATACATTTTAAGTCATAACAGAAAACTTTTCAGAAAAGTATCCCTTTTGTTAATAAAGATACACTAGATCAATTGACATACAGCTGGGAATATTCACTTTATGCTTTAGTAGCATATAATATATGCATTTTTACAGGAATTGGCCCATGGATTAAATGAACTTTTATCATATGATGGCAATGTTGAAGAAGATTTTTATTCAACCTTTCAGGTAACATAAATGTAAAACAAATGATATGTAATGTTCAAATCAGTATCACATAAAGATTTACTTATCACCGTATTTAATTTTTGAGCTTGTGCCAGTTAGAAGTTGCTATATTAGGTAGGTGGGGAAAATAATTGTACCTAATCATAATACTATTATTATCAGGGGCAGCTGGGTGGTTCAGTGGATTGAGAGCCAAGCCTAGAAACAGGAGATCCTGGGTTCAAATCTGGCCTCAATACATTTCCTAGCTGTGTGACCCTGGGCAAGTCAATTAACTCCCATTGCCTAGCCATTACTGCTCTTCTGCCTTGGAACCAATACACAATATTGAGTCTAAGACAGAAGCTAAGGGTTTTTTTTTTTTAAAATAATAATAATACTATTATCTTCTCTCAAGTGCCTTATAGCCTAAAGTAGAAACAGAAAGATAGTCACAGATAGATTAGAATGACCTTGAATATAGATCACTGGTGAGTTAAAAATTCTATGAAGATGAAAGTGGTCATGAATCTTAGCAAAGATATCAAAAATAATATGGGTAATCTGTGGGTAGCAAGTCAGCATGTCCTTGGCTCAGCTACTTTCTTTGATCTCAACTTTTGAAACCAAATCCAAACTGTGCCCTCATCTCAGAAAGTGAGTTAGCAGGGACTACTCTGTAAGAGAGCCTATAGAAATGTGTTGTTAAGCTCTATTTCCCTACCAATACCTAATGATAATTAAAAATCCACAAATTTACAGATAACTATGAATTATTATCATCAACCAAAAATATCTTGTAACAGTAATGCCAGACATCTTACTGGGATAGAAAAGCATGTTGGACATAAAATCAAGACTTAGCTAGTAAAAAACTCTGAGCAGCCAGTTTGGGTAATGTTTTTTTTTTGTTTGTTTTTTTTTAAACCCTTGTACTTCAGTGTATTGTCTCATAGGTGGAAGAGTGGTAAGGGTGGGCAATGGGGGTCAAGTGACTTGCCCAGGGTCACACAGCTGGGAAGTGGCTGAGGCCGGGTTTGAACCTAGGACCTCCCGTCTCTAGGCCTGACTCTCACTCCACTGAGCTACCCAGCTGCCCTTGGGTAATGTTTTTGCAAGACTGTGGGATGAGCATGATATTGAGAGGAGATAGAGGAGCTGGGTCCCATGGAAGATAGATTATATAACATTGTTTTAAAATCCAGTAAGGGATCTCTTTCAGCAACATGGGTGCAAAAATGGACAGCTAGGCAGCTCAGTGAATAGAGAGCCAAGGCTGGAGATGGGAGGTCCAAGGTTCAAATCTGACCTCAGATACTTCCTAGCTGTGTGACCCTGGGCAAGTCACTTAAGCCTAGTTGCCTAGTACTTACCACTCTTCTGCCTTGGAACTAATATTTAGTATCTATTCTACGACTGAAGGTAAGGTTTTTTTTTTAAGTAATTCAAAAATATTATTTATTTAAATCTTAGCTCTTGGTCGAATATTACCTAATAATGGTGTTGTCACAGAGACTTTTAAAAAATGTATCTCCCATCAGGTTTTCCAAGAAGAATTTGGAATAATAAAATCATATAATTTAAAATCAGCTGGTGATAAAATTCCAGTTACCAATCAGAATAGGAAAGGTAAGTTTAGTATATGTATTTTTGTCTGAAATGCATCTGAATTAACCATTTGCTTATTTTAATTAATCAAATTTATAATCTCATTCTAGAGTATGTGCAGCTTTATGTTGACTTCCTTCTCAACAAATCCATCTATAAACAGTTTGCTGCATTTTATTATGGATTTCATAGTGTATGTGCTTCAAATGCACTAATGGTAAGTAGGTGGTCTGGTTTGTTTGTTTGTTTAGGGTACCAAATAGGCCTTTTAATATTCAAGATAAAAAAAATCATTTAGAGTGACAGCCCTGAATATGAATGACAATTTTTTTTAGATAAATAAGGATTTTAGAAGAAAACTTTTTCAACTAGTTAAAGCAAGGCTGGAAACTACCAATACTCCAGCCACTTTAAAATGAGGCAACATGGAACAGTTAATGTGTAAGTTGCAGTAGAAATCCTGGTTCTGCTATTTTATAAACCATGGGACCTTGGACAAGTCATTAAAAGTCTTGGAGCCTCAGTTTCCTCATCTGTAGAATAGAGATAATAATAATCATATTACATTGCTTATTTTACATTATTTATAATGACCTGCATAAATATGAGCTATTAATATGGATTAGGCAAGTGAACTGAAGAAAATTCAGGGCCAGTTAGGCAAACAGCCCCAGAATTGGAATGGATCTCAGAGATCATCTAATCCAACTCTACCTGAAGGAGGAATTCCCTGTATGGTCTCCACTTTATTATTCATCCCTAGCCTTATCCTCTTTCTTTATACAAAAGACTGAAGACACCTCATTGTTCCAGGGTGAATAGCCTTCACTCTGTAGAAACAGTATTAGAAATTTGAGTTACAGCAAACCTGTGGGGAGAAAGGGGAGCACTTCTTCCTAGTTTTTATGGAGGCAGTGGTTCAAATTCCCAGGGAAACTTTTAATTAAAGAATTAGGTAGCATTTATTAGGTTACAGAGAGAGAGAGAGAGAGAGAGAGAGAGAGAGAGAGAGAGAGAGAGAGAGAACACGAAAACACGAACCAGGGATATGAAGAAAAGCAAATTTGCTCTCAAGGAACTTGCACTCTGAATTTATAGTGGGTAGCTTGACTCTTAGACCATAAGACAAAAAGAGTAGGTTAACATCTTCAAATTATGAGCAACAGTGTCAGATCTTTTCTGAAATGTATCATCTGAAACAATAAATAGGAACTGTTTATTTCTGTAGAATTGGGAACCCAGACTAGCAACTGCATTGGAAGGAGTTTATTTAGTTTATTGCATCTACCTCTTTGTGTCTTCATGCAATTTTAGTTTTTGTTTATTTTATTATAGATGGAACTATCAAAATATTTCAATACATAGACCAAATTTTAAAATTTAAATGAAATAATAAATTACATGATTTATAACTTCTGTGTTTGAATTATCTTTCGCAATATAGTAACAAAATAGCCTTGTTTACTTCTATATATACGCTTTCATATGTATTTTTCCCTACTATTTTTGGTAAAAGATGTCAGGATGAAGCCTTTTTGTATGGAGAAAGCAAGTGGAGCCAGGAAGTTATTTGGGAAGAAATAAGTATATGTCTGTTGTCTGTTTAAACTACTTTCCAGAAAGACTTAAAGTGCAGTCCTGGCAGGAGACTATGATTGGCTTCCAAGAAATCATTCTTTTGAACTTTTTTGTCTCTCTCCTAAACCCCTAGGGTATTCTCTATTCCTATTCTCTTTGCTGAGGAATTTGCTTCATACTTCTCTGAAGAAATTAAGACCATTCACTAAGAGCTCCCTCTTCTCTCTTCTTCCTCATCTCATCTTCCTTCACTGCATTAGCAGATAAAATGGTGACCTTTGTCTTTGCCTAGGCCATTCCCTCTGACATTCGATCCTATCTCCTCCCTCTCTCTAATCTTCAATCTCTCCCTTCTTCTGAATTCTTTCCTTTTGCTTGAAAGCACACAGCTATCTCCTCCTTTCTTAATAAACCTTCACTTGCTCTGATATCTCCTAGCTACCTTCTGATTTCTCACTTCTCTTTTTTAGCTAAACTTGAGCAATCTTAAGTTCTACTGCATCATCTTTCACTTTCCACTTTACCTCCTTGCAGTCTGGCTTCCCACTCAGTCATTCAACTGAAACTTCCCTCTCCAGACTTACAGGTGATCTTTGAATAGCCAAATCTAATCAATTTCTCAATCCTCATCCTTCTTAATGTCTCTGCAGTTTTTGATACTGTTGACCACTCTTTCATCTTTGAATTTTCCTGATAATGTTCTTACATGCCCATCTGCCCTTTCTTCTCAGTCTTCTTTGCTTCATCATCTATGTCATACCCTTTAGCTGTGAATAAACCCCAAACCCTATCTATTCTAGGCCCTATTCACTTCTTTCTCAATCTTCTCTCATCAAATTTAAATCCTGTCTTTGATCCATCCTGGATATATGAACCTGGATAAATCACAACCACACCATAAGCTGAAGAGAAAAAGCCAACCTGTATTAGTAGAGGGAATTTCATCATTCAGGAGTTCCCTAAGCCAATGAATAATAGGGCCAAATGCCTATCCCTATCTCTATCCAGTCCAACCTATTTTTGTTATCAATGAAAAGTGGGAAATGCATGGAGAGATGAAATAATGCCAGTTATAACCATTTAATGCAGAAGTTTCTCAGTTATTAATTAGTTGCCCAAATGAAGAGATCTTAAGATTAGGACCATGAGAAACCATAGTCACCTTCATCAGCAAACACTTAACCCATTTGCCATGTAGAAAGATATGGAAGTCAAAGACAACAGTAATTTTTTAAAATTTATTTAGAATATTTTTCCATGGTTACATAATTTAATATTTTTCCCACCCCTCTTCCCTCCCCAGTCCCGGAGCTGACAAGCAATTCCACTGGGTTTTACATGTATCATTGTTCAAAACCTATTTCCATATTATTAATATTTGCAATAGAGTGATCTTTTAATGCCAAAACCCCATCATAAAACCACCGAACCACGGGATCGATCATATGTTTTTCTTCTTCATTTCTGCTCCCACAGTTCTTTCTCTGGATAGGGATAGTGTTCTTTCTCATAAGTTCCTCTGAATTGTCCTGGATCGTTGCATTGCTGCTAGTAGAGAAGTCCATTACATTCAAATGTGCCACCGTGTATCAGTTTTTGTGTAAGGTTCTCCTGGTTCTGCTCCTTTCACTCTGCATCAATTCCTGAAGATTGTTCCAGTTTACATGAATTCCTCCAGTTCATCATTCCTTTCAGCACAGTAGTACTCCATCACCATCAGATACCATACTGTGTTCAGCCATTCCCCAATCAATGGACACTCCCTCATTTTCCAATTTTTTGCTACCACAAAGAGTGAGGCTGTAAATATTTTTGTACAAGTCTTGTTATCTTTTGGGGGTTCAAAGACAACAGTATGTTGGTATGATTGGACCAAAGGGCAGGCAGTCTTCTAAAGCCCTTTGGGCATAGTTCCAAATACCCTCCAGAATGATTAGATCAATTCACAACTCCACCAACAGTGTATTTGTTTCCCAAATTTGACACATCCCCTCCAACATTTATTATTTTCCTTTGCTGTCATTTTAGCCAATCTGCTAGGTGTGAGGTGGTACACAGAGTTGTTTTGATTTGCATTTCTCTAATTATGAGAGACTTAGTTCACTTTTTTATGTGCTTGTTGATAATTTTGATTTCTTTATCTGAAAACTGGCTATTCATGCCCCTTGACCATTTATCAATTGGGGAATGGCTTGATTTTTTGTACAATTAACTTAGCTCTTTATAGACAAAGCAATTTTTGTCATATATTCATTTGTAAAATCTAATGGATGAGAATAGTAAAACAGTGAAAAGCATGAAACTGAAAAAAAAGAGTAAATAAAGCATGTTCAGAGACTCAACCAAGCAAAGTCATCCCAAGGACACTTAAATATAGAATTGGAAAGAGGAAAATAAAGAGCCAACATGTGAAAAATATCTGCAAGGATTTTTATAGCATAATGTCTTCACCATTAGGGCACTTTGAAAAGTAATTATATCCCGTCTTATATCATTCTCTAGTTTTTCCACATGTGTAGATCACGCCTGCATAAAATGACTAGATTCTCCTCAAGGAAAGACTTTCTTGCATTCCTTACAGCACCTGGCATATTGTATAAGCATAGTCAATAGTTGCTGAATTGAAATAAACTAAGGATTCATTTCTGACTCCCAAAATGAGAATCCATTATCATTTTGATTCTATCATCACTGTTGTAACATCACAAACCTGGCTTTACTTATTGACTTATTTTAAACTGCTTGTAGAGGAACTGGAAATATCATTGAAAAGGTCAGAGAAGAAAAATAGCTGGACTAGATCATATACCCAAAAAGGAAGACCATGCTCAAGGTGACGTAATTGTGAAAAAATTGAAAGATCCCTGATAGCTGAAAGAAAGGGAGTATACCAATGAAATGGAAAAAATCTTGGACTTCATTGCAACCTAGCAAATTGAGAGAATTAATAGCTAATAAACCCATTTACCCACTTTTCTATCTACATAAGTACTCAGCAAAAGTGTTCACTTCTGTTATTGAAGAGATCCAATGCAGAAATTTCTGTTAGGTGAGAAGAAATTCATCAGGTTCTCCTCCTTGTTGGTAACACTGGACTGATTGCATCAATCCTCTAAACATTACAGAGCCTCATCAATGAAATCCATAACTACTCAAAATAATTTTTGCCTAACTTCACATAAGGGGAAAAAATGTGGATTAAAATTATGGTTGTCCAGACAAAGAGATGTGATTCTATGAACAACCTACCAAACTTATCCACCAGGGTGTGCATATATGTGAGAAATATTAGAAATACAGTCAGATAGACAGACAGACAGACCCACCATGAAAATAAGCAGTAAGGGGGCAGCTGGGTAGCTCAGTGGATTGAGAGCCAGACCTAGAGACGGGAGGTCCTAGGTTCCAATCTGGTCTCAGACACTTCCCAGCTGTGTGACCCTGGGCAAGTCACTCGACCCCCATTGCCTAGCCCTTACCACTCTTCTGCCTTGGAGCCAATACACAGTACTGACTCCAAGACAGAAGATAAGGGTTCAAAAAAGAAAGAAAGAAAGAAAATAAACAGTAAGTAGGGTATAGAGTTGAACAGGAGGAAGAGAATAGGCTGGACTGCCTTTGAGGAATTGCAGAGATCTTTTAATGGCTCCAACATTTTTCCCTAAAACAAATGCCATTAATATCATGATTCTTCCAGTGATGGCTACAAGTCATGGAGCACTACAGTCTCTGAAGAACTGAAGTTGAGGATAATGCACAGAGGAGTAGAGAGAGTAGCATGGGACAGTGAACTGATTGCAACACATTGCATACAAAGAATTACAAATACAAGACAACATAAAGGTTGTCATTAAAGAAAATTGTGATCTAAAACAAAGATGGGTTGTTTCACAGCATGAGAGTAATCGATAACCATTCAATAACCTGAATGATTTATTGGCATATTCAGGATATCAGGAGAGTTTTCTGGTACACTGAAGCCTCTTTGGCAAACTTTTTGGGGGATGTGAACAAGAGTCACCAGGGACAGGTGACAGGCAGGATGGATGATGACCTGCACTGTTGAAGAGAGTACCTAAATCAGTGAAAACCTAATCTCATCAATTCATTAAACTAAACTTATTTTAGAGTAACTGTAAAATCTCCTAACACTACAGTGGGAGCCAGAAATTAATCTCTAATTCTTTTCAATCCAGCAGGTATTCACTAAGTTTATGCAGTGTGATAGATGCTAAAAAGGATGCAAGAAAATCTTTGTCCTTGAGGAGCATCCAGTCTTTTTATACAGACATGACCTACATGCATGAAAAAACTAGAGAATGGTATAGCATATAATCACTTCCCAAGATATATAATACCAGCAATAAATATTAGACCAATAAGTACTATGAGAAGAAAAGAAGTAAAGAGATTACCGTGGGCTACAGATGTCAGAGAAGCTTCTTGGAGGAGATGGGACTTTAACTGAGATCTTGGAGAATGAATATAAATCAGATTCCTATTTAGTCATTTGCTAAGAAGCTTGGGTTTGAATCTCACTTCTAGCACTATACTTAATGTCTCTGTGACTTTGGGCAAACCACTATGATAGATGATAAGAAACTCAATATTATATTGTGGTTAGAAAATTGGCCTTGGAGTGAGAAAGATTTGGTTCTAATCATGTCTATGACATAAAAGATCTTAATTCTATAGCTGTTGGGGGCTTTAGAGGTCATTTAGAGCAACCTCTTCATTTTACAGATGAGAGAAGTAATTTGCCCAAGATGGCAAAGAAAGTAAGTGATAAGATAAGAATCTGAGCCTTAGTCTTCTTAACTCCAAGCCTAGTCCGTTTTCTAATTTAGTACACAGGATCCATCCATATATTATCTGTGTGACCATACCCCTCTCCCCCCACCTCCCATTAGTGGATACTGAGTACAAACTTACTTAATCCATTACATAGAATCAACCCCAGACCAGAGTATGCTTCACATCCTTTGCAATCATCCACCAATGCCATTTTGATATTTTGTGTATAGGGTTGCTCGAACTTTCCATCTCTTAGCTTTGGGTACAGTAAATGAAATCAGTATTACCATTGCTTCTTGAGAGGTCCTTTCAGTGGGCTGCCTTATGCATCAGCTAAGATGCCTCAGAGCAGAATATCCTTCCCTGACCCCTACTGCTTTATACGTGTTAATTCCTTATTAAAATATAAACTTCTTGAAGGCAGGGACTGTCTTTCTCTATAAGTTTGCATTCATGGTGTGGTATATAATAATTTCTTAATTTTTTTATTCATTCATTCATCCATCTATCCATCCATTTATTTAACATATAAGTGTCCCACAGGCAATTCTCTAAGATCAGAAGTTACACAAAGGCCCTCCTAATTGTAGGATGGAATTTCTGCACTGGGATTTCCACGAATCAATGAAATCACAAATCTATAACAACAACAACAACAACAACAAAACACCAAACTACCTTTACCACTGACCTTACTCTGGGGTTATTTGGGGAAAGTCCTTTATAAATCTTAAATCTCTGCATAAATTTGATTTATTACTTTTTTAATTTATAAAAATCTTTATCTTCTGTCTTAGAATCAATAATGTATATTGGTTCCAAGACTAAAGAGTGGTAAGGTCCAGGCAATAGGGGGTTTAAGTGATTTGCCTAGGGTCACATAGCTAAGAAGTATCTAAAGCTAGATCTGAACCCAGGACTTCCGGTCTCCAGGCCTGACTGTCAATCCACTGAGCTACCTTGCTGCTATAAGTTATTACTTCTAATAAAAATTTTCACTGTTATTTTATAAAAATGAAATTGGTGGCACTGGGGAGCAGATGAGGCCCAATATGCTACTTTATAGTTCTCTAATGATTTGTAAACCATAAAACACTGTATAAATGATCCTTTGCTCCCCCAATTTTTTAAAAATGTTATTCATTAGAAGAATCAGAGTGATTAACATGGAGGCCGGAAAAATGCTTCTTAAGTATAAAATATTTTATTCATTATAATCACTTTTGTGATTTAATTAGATTTAAACATTTCCAATTTATTTATATTTCTTAAAAAACTTAACTATCTAAGGCAGAAGAGCAGTACAGGGTAGGCAGTGAGGGTTAAGTGACTGGCCCAGGGTCACATAGGTAAGATGTGTCTGATTTGAACCCAGGACTTCTGTCTCCAGGCCTGGCTCTCTGCCCCTCAATTTAAGTTTTGTTTTTTTTTTAAAGCCATTATCAGAAGATTTTTCACTATGATGGCTGATTGTTTTACATTTTAATTATCGATAGCTTCTTCGCCCAGAAGAGGTAGAAATTCTGGTCTGTGGAAGTCCTGAATTGGATATGCACGCTCTGCAAAGAAATACTCAGTATGATGGCTATGTGAAAACTGATCTTACTATACGGTAAGGTCTTTCCCTCTCCTTGCGTGGGCAGTTGGGGGAGGGGTTAGTAGAGAAAGAAGATATAAGTTCTCTATATGCAACATTTTGGGGCCATTTAGAGTCATTTAAACACCAAAAGCTAGCACGATCCTTCTTACTCCAGAGATGCTATTTGTGAGCCTTTTAAATACGGAAGCATCCAGTGCTCCTCAGGAGAACAATTATGTCAGTATAATTTCAAAAAGAAAATAAAAGTTGAACAAAATAGAATTACAGTTTTGGTCCTACAATATGCAACTCTATGTATGTGTAACATCTATATGAATGATGGATCATTTTTAGTAACCATACTCTAGAAAAATCATAAAATTTCATAAAAGAAAATGACTTTGCTACCACCCAGGGTTAGACCATTTATAAGTATACCATTTTTAAGGTCTACCAGAGAAACTTTCTTCATTTACAGAATGACCTAATTAACATAAGCTTACATGAAAGTAGTCACTGAAGGGATTTGTTTCCCTCTTTGAGCTGATTTTATTTAGGCTGGCGAATAACTATTGTGGTAAAAACAACAACAAAAAGCAACTTTTAAAAATTGTTCTTTGTCGTGATAGATACTTTTGGGATGTCGTGCTTGGGTTTCCCCTTGATCTTCAAAAGAAGTTACTACATTTTACCACAGGAAGTGACAGAGTACCTGTGGGAGGTATGGCAGACTTGAATTTCAAGATTTCAAAGCATGAAACTTCTACGAACTGGTAAATTTTCAGTTTTATTTGTATTTTTACTCTAGAATTGAAGCAGATTTTTTTTTAAGTATACATTTCTTGGTAAAATGCATCTTTTTTGACAGAATAGGTTTTCTTTTCCTCCTAGTGTCTTCCGTTTCTTTTTAAAATTAAAACTAAGTATGAAAATTTAATGATAAACATTTTGACACATCAGTATGACAAATTGGCACTTTATGAATATCAAAATACTTCTAAGCAACAGCCACAAACTATTAAATCTAGAGCCCAGATTTATAATCTCCAGATTATAATCCAACTATATTGCTCAGAAAGAATCATCAGGACAACTACCAAGCATCAGGTTCCATTAAACCACTTGTGTAGACAAAATGTTGTAGTAATTCTGGAAGGCCCAAGCTGTGGAGCAGCTCTATACCTGCAAGGGCTCAGTCCCTTCTGGGAGGAGTAAGGCTGCCTCAGCCAATCCCAAATGCTTCTAAAGGATTGGAGGCACATGTTTGAAGCACCTTTCATCCCTTCATTTTACAGTGGTCCCATCTTACATAATAGAAGAGTTTCAGCAACTGACAAAACTTTCCAAGTTCCATATTTATAATGTTGTTGCAACATGGAACTTGGCTTCATACTCTTTGGATGAAATTTAAATGTCAGGAGATTGAACACCACTAACAATATCATCCACTTCCGGTCCCCTACTTGGAAAGTCTTGTGTAAATGTTTTAGTTCCTTCACTAATTAGTACCATGATACAAGGTTTGTGATCAACATGAAAGTCACCAATGTGATAATAAAATCAGGAAGACTATGGAACAGTCAGTATTATTATCAACATCATCATCATCATCATCATCATCATCATAGCATTCATGTAGGGCTTTAAGGTTTGCAAAGTTCTTGACATATGCTAACTCATTTCATCCTCACAACAACCTCATGAGGTAGGGGTTCTTAATATACCAATTTTTTAGATGATGAAACTGAAGCTGAGAGAGAATTATGTGACTTGCCCAGGCTCACCGTTATAGAGAGTCTCTGAGGCAGGATCCAGACTCAGGTCTTCCTGATCCATAGCTTTTATTCTCTCCTCTGCACCACCATAGGAACCTTTTTTTTTTTCTCATCAGAAAGCTCTTGGGCTTTGTTAAGGTGAGTACAACTGTGAAATGAAAGAAGCCTACATATAATTGACTTTGAAAAGGTCCTTGATTGAGCATTCCTTCTCCTAAAGTACACAAGGTAACAAATCACACCCCTGATGCGCCATTGTAGATGGTCTTCATGAGTTTCTGTGACCAAATGAAATCCTCCCCTGGTGGCCAACAGTGATGAGCTTCAATGTTCAGGGAGGCTCATCCTAGGACAGCAGTTATCCAGGTCATCCCTGGGCTTGCACTCAAAACCTTTCCAGCTGGGCAAGAGCTGCTATACCTTGTGCTTCCCTGGCACAATCTTCAAGAGCCCCCTTCATATTAAGTAGGATTGGAGGAAGAGTTGGGCTCATGTAACAAGATTTTGGAATATTCCAATATCTGATTTCTAAATTACATTCTGGATTGAATCAAGGTTCTTATAGTATAACTTTTGGAGGTGGCTAAGTTAAAGAGGTGTCTAAATGTTCACCTTAAAGTCACATTTATGGATAATGTTTTCAGTTTGAGAAAAATATGGAGATTGTTTATTGTTATTACAATCAAAAGTAGAAAAAATTTTAAACTTTCATATTGTCTTTCACTTATGAAGATAAACAGATTGGTATAAGGATAAGAAAGATCTTGGGCTCATGTTCTGCCTCTCTTCTTTCTATTTGTGTAGCTATGGCCAAGTCACTAAGACTTTCTGAGCCTCAGTTTCCTCCTCTGTAAAACTGAAATAATTATACTTTACTGCTGACTTCACAGGCTAAAGGGAGTCTAAATGAGAAGATATATGTAATATGCTTTGAAAACTTTAGTCAAGAAGCACATTTGTGTTTAAATGATTCTGTGAGCTACCACCATTACCATATTATTCATAAAGATTTGAACAATTATTTTGTAAAGGACAAATTTTAATGCCTTATAACAATTTTTTATGATGTTGGGGCCTGGCTTGAGTTTAAGTTTGATTTATGCAGGATTTCTTCATTAAAATTACTTCTGCTTTCCTCTTATTAATTTTATTTCTTCTTTAGAGCTTATTCCTAGCAGAGTTTACTATGTTATCTCCCTCCTCAAATTTTCCCTAAATATTTTGCCTGAATCTCTCATTACACATTATTCTTTACAAATGTAAGTATATCACCACCACATCAGTAGGTTTTAAGCTCCAAGAGGCAAGAAGCTGTTTAATTTTCATCTTTGTACCCCTAGAACTAACACATTGCTTTGAACATAGTAGGTACTTAATTATGGTGGCTTGAGCACTGGACCTGAAATCAAGAAGATTTGAGTTCAAATTTTACTTTACACATTTATTAACTCTATGAGATGGGCAAGGCACTTAACTTCTCTAAATCTGTTTCCCCATTTGTAAAACTGGGATAATAATAGCATCTAACTCATAAGATTGATGTGTATATAGAGAGAGTGAGATAGAGAATGATTTGCAAAACTCAAAGCATTACATGTTACATCCTTGAGCTGAGTTGAATTTAAAGTATGCACATGACTCTGACCTCCAAACTCTAGATTTAGATAAACTGTATCTAATTGGTGAAGGGATTAAACCAAGGTGGGGGGGGGGGATGACAATACTCTGTAATTATATATAACCAGAGTTGCCTCTGGGAAATCTAAGACTATAAATTGGATATGGCTCTAGGTCTTTACAGGTGTAAATGAGAGGGTTCCCAGACCCCATATCAGAAGATAAGGTAATGTATAGGTCATTTATTGGATAGCCTTTATTCCATCCCTAGTGAAAATGGAAAACTACATAAAAGACCTTCAGGATCCAGCAAACAAATTCTCCTCTCTCTCCAGTAAATCTTATCCTCCTCCAGGATCCTAATAGTCACCACACTTAGCAAGAGCACCCTGGGGTTTGGATTCCTCTCCAAAGGAAAATGAACTTGGGGTTGTTGGGAAAGAAGCATTCCAGTGAGTCCTCCTTTCCCTCTAAAGAGCCATCCAGATGTTCAGCCGTGATAGATTTCGCTATTATTGGCAATACAGTGATCCAGGACAATTCTGAGGGACTTGAGACACTGCTCTCCACCCCAGAGAAAGAACTGCTGGAGTCACAGTGCAGATGAAAGCAGATGATTTTTCAGTTGTTTATTTGGCTTATGTTTTGGTGTTTGGGTTTTATAAGATCATTCATTCACTTACAAAAGTGAACAACATAGAAATATGTTTTACATGCTACTATATTTATTAGATTGAATCACCTGCCAGCTTTGGAAGGGGGAAGGGAAAAGAGGGAGGGATACAAGTTCAAACATATAATTTAGGAAAACTTGTGTGGAAATTTGTTATTACATGAAATTGGTAAAAAAAAATTAAAAATTAAAAATAAATAAAGAACCATCCAGGTATGTCCAGCCTGATATTACTACCCTGTGGTTTGGACTGTCAGAAGGGAAATACCCTTTGTATTACTAAAGATACAATTCTTATCCCATCAGACCTGAATTGTCCAAATAAGTCACAGTAATAACAGAGTGCCAAGCCTGGAATCAAGAAGACTCCTCTTCCTGAGTTCAAATCTGACCTCAGACACTTACTAGCTGTGTGACCCTGAACAAGTCACTTAACCCTGTTTGGCTCAGTTTTCTCATCTGTAAAATAAGTCGAAGAAGAAAATAGCAAACCAGTCTAGTATTTTTATCAAGAAAATCCAAACGGGGTCTCTGTCAGACATGAATGAAACCACTAAACAACAATAAGAACAATTTAGAGGACAAAGTCCAAGGCCTTATACCCACCATTTACTAGTATTAATACCTTGCTGTTCCTCCAGCTTCAGGCATTAGTACATAATTGTCTTTTCCCAGATGACCAGAGATGTCCAAAAAGTCATTGTTCTCATTTCTAAAAAGCTAACTGCCTATAGAATGCCTCTTTCTCTAATCAGAAGACTAGAGTTTAAGAATTCTCATCGCTTAACTATACAGTTTCCCTCTCCCCATCTGCCATCTAAGTCTAAGAAGTTACATGATAGCATTTCAGGTTTGGGACAGGGGCTTGAGGTCCAAGAACTCTCTTCTAGGTCCATGTGGGAATTTATGTAGTTTTTCCATTTACTTTTGCCCTACATAGTTGTTCTGCTGCTTTTAAAAAGAGAGAAAAGAGGCAAGTCTACATCTGAAAAATTCCTATTTATGTCAAATGATACGAGCAAACAGTTCTAAAGAGGAGAATTGCAGAATACTCACAACCACATGAAAAATGCTCTAAGCTACTGATTAGTAAGAGAAATGAAAATCAAAACAACCCTGATTTCACCTCACACCCTGAAAATCGACAAAAATTACAAAAAATGGCAAGTCAACGATGGAAGAATTGTAGAAAGCTAGGCCCACTAATATATTGTTGGTGGGACTGTGAAATGGCACACCCATTTTGGAAAGTAGTTTAGAATTACACAAAGTGGCTAAAATGTCTATCAAACATTCTATTACTGAGCTTATACCCCCCAAAAAACTATCAATAAGAAGATAGTCCTCACATACTCCAAGATATTAATAGCAACAGTTTTTATTCTAGCTAAAAATTAGAAACAAATCAAATGGCCATCGTTTGAGAGAAGTACACAAATGTAATGGAATATTACCATACTTTGTTTTTTTAAATGTTTTATTGTCATGCAAAACACACTTCCATATCAGTCATCACTGTAAGAGCACACTCATACATAACCAAGCCCCAATATACGACCAAAGATTCACTGATGTAAAAGATGATTTCAACAGTTCTTTCTCTGTAGAATAGCATTCCCTGTCATAAGTCCTTCAGGATTGTCCCAGATCATTGCATTGCTGAGAGTAGCCAAGTTTTCACAGATGATCATCATCCAATATTGTTTTCATTGTGTTCAATGTCCTCCCAGTTTTTCTTATTTTGCTCTGCATCAGTTCCTGCAGATCTTTCCAGCTTTTTCTGAAATCATCTTGCTTCTCATTTCTCATAGAACAATAGTATTCCATACAACATAGTACAAATTATTCAGTCATTTTCCAATCAATGGGCATCTTCTCAATTTCCAACTCTTTGCCACCACAAAAATAGCTGATATAAATATTTTTGTACAAGTAGGTCCTTTCCCCTTTTTTATTATCTCTTTGGGATACATACCCACTAGTGGTATTACCAGATCAAAGGGTATGTACAGTTTTATAGTCCTTTGAATGTTACCATACTTTAAAAAATGAAATGTGTGATGAATGCAGAGAAGTATGGGAAGATCTGCCTCACATGATGCAGTAAAGTAAGCAGAACTAAGAAAGCAACATATACAGTGACTGAAATAAGGTAAATGAAAAGAAAAACCACATACCAAAAATAAAGAGTCAAGGAAACAGAATTCAAATGGGACTCAACACCCCCAACCTATGTGGATATGGGAGGTGCACAGGTGTTCACATAATTTCAGACTTTTTCAACATATCAAATCAGTTATTTTCTTTCTTTTCTTCTCTAAAAACAAAACAAAACTATTTGTCATACAATATGACTTCAGGGGAGGGATCCATAGAATACTATAGCAATGTGAGAAACAAAATATCAATAAAAACTTATTTAAAAAAAGAAAATTTCCCATTTATACTCTTTTACAAAAGGGGCGGCTTCTCAAAAATGGTCCATTCCTGAGGAAAAGCAAGTCATTCATTTATAATCTCTGAAAGTCATCTTTCAAGAGATGCAGCTTATATTCTCCATAGAAGGCTACAAAGAGAAGCCTCTGATAAATAAAGGCTCACCACCTGAATGCTTTTTAAACTGATCAGGGAAGTCCTTTGATCACCTGCAAGAAAAAAGAAGGAATAATCCTGGATTAATCACAGATAACCTAAACGTAGAAATGAGCCTTCAGCAAAGAAACATGAAGAAACTTGTTAAAAGTAGGAACCCCAAAAAGAAGACAAACTCTGTGGTCCTCAAAAGTAAGATTACTTAAAAAGTGAGCATATTAGGTGCCCCCCAAAATATGTTCAAGACATCCATCTCAAATTCTGGGTCACTTCCAGAAACCCAGAAGACATGGTGTGGTCGCTTAACTTTGTGAGAACATTTGCTTACTGTGTGTGTACTGGCATTCATAGCAGTCAGCAGGTTTGCTTTTTATAAAGAATAGGTTACTCCACTTAAAGCTTATCTTTTTTCCAGGTTACCAGTGGCCCATACCTGCTTCAACCAACTTTGCCTGCCTCCTTACAAGAACAAAAAGGAGTTAAAACAGAAACTGATCATTGGGATTTCAAATTCAGAAGGTTTTGGGCTAGAGTAACATCAGACTTGAAATAAAGTATTTTTATATGTAGCATCCACTCTCTTCTCCTTGTGCCTTTAACCTTTTCATGCTTCTGTCTTCAGCACTATGATAAGCTAAATGATTTTCAAATGCTGACTTTTTGAATTATTAAATGTGAAACACATTTAATCTACATACAGTTTTCAAAAACCGCAGAAACTTTGGCACAGGGAAGGGGGAGTCAATAGGTAACAACAGTATTTTTTTTGTTTTTTAGATCTCTTTTTATAGCACTTTACTTGTCTCCATGATTATGTCACACATGTTCCACTAGGGGAATGAAGTGCAGTATTTAATGCATTTCTAACATAGAACCCAGTGGTGGATTCTGTGTTATTAACACACAGTAGCAAAGCTTAGAGCTACACTATTAATATAAGGCCTGTAGCCATATTTTCATACAGAAGTGAACAATTTTAATCGCAACGGAAATTTACAGTTTTTAATATTCCGGCTTTAGTTCTGTAAGGATTAAGCTGATTGTTGAAAAGCATGTAAATAACTGCTTGTGGGGGAAATGGAATTTTTGATAGTGCCATTTGTTGCTAAAGATTTATTTTTACAGAGTAAATTCAGGGTTTTAGATGTGTATACAGCTTTTACAAATCAAAAGGGATGATTGTACAGGAATGTAACTTTTCAAACTAAACTAACTGGATTTAAGATTATATGCTTTTAAGTATTAAGGTTAAGTATTAAGTATTGAGATATGCACCTATTGAAACCAGCAGAAAACTGGTTACTTTGAAGACCTTCTTACTTGGGTAGCCATCATGTTTTGAAAAGCACCTGGATGTCAGAAAGTGAAATCCAATCAAATTAGTTGTGACTTAAATAAATCCTAGAAAAAGCACAAAAGAAAAAATACTTTTCCTTTGAAAAATTTGATTTGTGGACTAGGCTTATGTCTAATCTTGTTTTTAATGGCTAGTAGTACAGGAATCAACTTCTGGAAAAATAGGCTGGAATGCAGGACAAAATCATGTGAATATATCAAGTGAGATTTGTGTCAAGGTAGAATAGTTTCAACTTTTGGGCCAAAATATTCGTTTTTTTCCCCCAGTGAATTCTAAATACAAAAAATAGCAGAAGTATAAAGTAGCGTATGAAAAAAAGAGGAAAAGGAAAATAAGTCATAGCTACTGATGCATTTTTGTATTAGTAAAAGTGAAGCAGTTTTCTTAGCCTGTGACAGATTTTTCCTAAATTGAGATTTATTTCCTGGAGACATTCCTAGCTTTTCTTCTGAAAGCTCAGAAGCTATTATTGTTGCAATAACAATAAATGATGCCAGCATTTCTTACCAGCAAATACTCTTTTAGATACTTTCCCTCATCTTTTTTTCTGAGTTTTGCTATCTCCTAGTTGCACCCTCAGCAGCAGAATTCAGCAGGAGTGAAGAAATGAATTAACTCATTCTTCTGGGATTTTGAAGCAGCCAATGTTTGGAGGAAAGGGAGGACCCGTTGTATGCATTTATCTCTCCTGAAAGGGGCTCTGAAATACCCTGGGGATCTTAAGTGATCTGTAGTGTCTTCGCTAATAGAGAAAAGGGTAACAGACTAACTGGTTTAGTTTGTTAATCTTTGTGCAAAAATATCGCTTCTCTGTCGTGCTGCCTGAGCTAGACTGTGAGGTGTTTAAAATGGGTTAATAATAACTAATAAGCACAAAAGAATTATCTGTAAGTAATCAGGTTTAATGTTTAAGATGTAAACAAAGCTCTTATTTGATAAAGATGATTTATGGTTTCTTGTGCACGTTTAATGATGCGTCTATATACATCCATAGCTATGTCACTTTAGAAATATTCAAACCTGTTGTTTTTATGCTCCATACCCACAGTTAACTGGAAAAATTGTGTCTGTTTTAAAAATGAAAAATACAACTGTTTTAATCACTAAATTACACATTGCCTTTATTTATTTATGCTCTCTGGTTTTAGTTTACAGTGTAATAATACCTCATTTTTTAAAAAACCACTGCTGTTCTATTTTGTTAATTTTCGATTGCCTACTAAGTTCATGTGGTTACATTTTTATATATCTGTTGTTAATGAACTCTATTCAATTTTTGTATTTGCCATAGTAAATTAAAGTATTACATAATATTTCTTAGTAATTATTAAAAAGTCTCTGGCTATTCTATTTTTTTTTATCTTGGCTTCATTTTCCCAATGAGGAGGATTTTTTAAGCTCCCTTTTTCATACTAATCTGTAGTACAACAAATTGTTCATGACCAGACTTACCTTTTTAAGAATTAAAGTTGCACTGTCTTTCAGGATTCATTCCTTTTCTAAGAAATTCTATACCAAGTCATTCAAAGGAGCAAGCTTCAAATATCTTGGAAATCCCACCATTCTTCACTACCCTGACAATTTATCATCTCAAATCTATACACTTTTGTTGAAGAAAATTAACTTCTTAAACCTCATCATAATTATAAAAGAATGTCTAAACAGCAGCTAGA
Organism: Gracilinanus agilis; assembly: GCF_016433145.1. Classification (NCBI taxonomy): domain Eukaryota; kingdom Metazoa; phylum Chordata; class Mammalia; order Didelphimorphia; family Didelphidae; genus Gracilinanus; species Gracilinanus agilis. Next base: position 641,685,074 of record NC_058131.1, read on the forward strand.
TTACCACATCATTGCGTGTCATCCAAATACCTCTAAAAGAGAGAGGAAAGTCGGTATTTGGCATAGATATTTACAAAGACATGAAATAGAATATAAAGACAGCATCAGATCCTACATGTTTTAACCAAAATCTAGGAATGTGACCTCTCTTCCTTTCCCCATCCCCCCAAAATATTTGCTATGCTTGAGAGAAAAATGATACTGAATGTAAGAATAATTATGTTCTGCTCTTAAGGATTTTTAAGTATACTATTCTGTGTGATTCTCACAGCCAACCTTGGAATTAGGCAAGATGATTCCATTTAGCAACTAATCATCTACTATGTACAGATCATCACATTATTCCCCAGAGAAATAAAGGAAAAAAGGAAAACAGTTCTAATCTTCAAGGAGCTTGCACTCTACTGGGAGATACAAGATGAACACAGTAAAATAAAAGCAAACAAAATTGAAATGGACAAAAGCACAATGAAATCAGGAATGAGTTTCCAAGATCCTTGAAGCAAGCTAGGGATTCAAAGAAGCAAGATAGGCATTCCAGGCTTGGTGGCCAGTAGACAGAACACTGAATGTGGGAATAGCTAGTTTGTTGTGAAGGGGAGTCATATAAAGAAAATTGAGAAAAGCAAATTACAACAAGATTGTAGAGGTCTTCAAATGCCAAGCTGAGTATGTCTTAATCTAGAGACAACAGAGAACCTCAAAAGGCTTTTACATGTGAGAATAACTTTGTCAGGCCTATGCTTTACAAAGATCTTTGGCATTGGTGGGTAGAAAGATTAGAAACCATGAGGCCAATTTTAAAACTATTGCAATAGTTCAGCTGAGAGGTGATGAATACATGAATTAGTGGGATGACCATGCAAGTAGAGAGAAGAGAACAGATAGAAAAGATCAAGTCAGGGTAGAATTGACAAAGTTGGCATCTAGAGTATAGGAAAGGGAAGAATCGACAATGACACTGAGCTCACATTACCTGAATAACTGGGGAAATAGTAGGGCCTTCAAAAACAATCATAGGGGCAGCTGGGTAGCTCAGTGGATTGAGAGTCAGGCCTAGAGACAGGAGGTCCTAGGTTCAAATCCGGCCTCAGACACTTCCCAGCTGTGTGACCCTGGGCAAGTCACTTGACCCCCATTGCCTACCCTTACCACTCTTCCACCTATAAGTCAATACACAGAAGTTAAGGGTTTAAAATTAAAAAAAAAAACAATCAGAAACTTTGGAAGAATGTAAAAGTTTAGGGACCAAGATGAGTTCCATTTTGTATATGTTGAGATGCCTATGAAACAGTGAGAAGGAAATAGGAAATGTCTAATAGGCAGTTATCAGTGTAAGACAAGTTAACTAGTAAGATTAAAGATGGAGTCATCTGATTAGGAATGTTAATTGAACTAATGGAAACTGATATGATCCCCCAAAATAAGTATAAAAAGAGATAAGAAGTGTTCTAAGGAAAGTCTTGACAGTTATCCATGTTAGTGGACTGGAGTTGGATGGCCCAGCAAAAGAGACAGAAGGAACAGTCAGAGAGCAAAAGGACAAGATGAGAGTAGTCACAGAAGTCAAGGGGAAAAAATGTTTATGTATGTATATGGATGGATAGATATATATGAAGAGTGATGGTCAAAAGTGTTCAAAACTGTGTAGAAGAACACTGAGAAAAGGCCATTAAATTGTGCAGTTCAGAAATCACCGGTAACTTTAAGATAAAGCAATTTGAATTGATTGGAGTCAGAAGCCAGATGAAAAAGAGAAAGAGGAGTGAGTAGAAAATGAAAAAATCAAGTTAAGAAATCCATACAATATTTTCTAGGAGTTAAACTTTGAGAGGGAGAAATGAGGGAAGCTTGAGAAGAAGGCAGGGTTAAGACAAGATTAGAATTTCTTTAGTTTTTGAGGATTGGGGAAACATGAGCCAAGGGCCATAGATTTAAGGCAAAAAGAGAGTTCAAGATCATCTAGTCCAATCTCCTTATTTTAAAGATGAGAAAACTGAGGCTCAAGGAGTGATTGGTCTAAGGCTATAAATGTAGTAAGTTGACTCCAAGTCTACTTTCTTCCCACTATACCATCTTGAATGTAGCTACTGACATTGCTTGCACTAATATTACCAATGATCTCTTAACTGTAAAATCTAATAGCATTTTCTCAGCCTTTACCCTTCCCAAACTTCTCTGAAGTTTTTAACATTCTTCATCACTCCTTTCAGAAGACCCTCTCCTTCATCAACATGGTTCTGTCCTGATTCTCTTCTTGTCTGACCACTCTTCTCAGTCTCATTTATTAGATCATCCCTCTCCTTCCAACAAACTAAGAGTATTATCCAAGAGGCAGCTAGGTGGCTCAATGGATTGAAAGTCAGGCATAGAGACTAGATCTTGGAATCAAATCTGACCTTGGACAGTTCTTAGCTGTATGACCCTAGGCAAGTCACTTAACCCCCATTGCCTAGCCCTTAGTGCTCTTCTGCCTTGAAACCACTACACAGTATTGCTTCTAAGATGGAAGGTAAAGATTTGGAAAAAAAGACATTGGGCTTCCATTTTTCTGTCTTTTATTTTTATTTTTTATTCATTCACTCACTCATTCATTCATTCATTCATTTAGAGTGGTAAGGGCTAGGCAATGGGGGTTAAGTGACTTGCCCAGGGTCACACAGCTAGGAAGTGTCTGAAGCCAGATTTGAACCTAGGAGCTCCCATATCTAGGTCTGGCTCTCAATCCACTAAGCCACCCAGCTGCCCCAACAAACAGCTTTCTTCTTTATCTTGTCAACACCCATAGATTTAGTTATCAATTCTCTATAGATAACTCCTAAATCCAGTTCTAACCTTTCCTTTGAATTCCAGTACTGACTTCTACCTTCTGAACACCTCTATCTTGATGTCCTGTAAACATCACAATCTCAGTTTGTCCAAAGAGAATTCAATTTCTTCCCCTTACAGAATATTCAGAGTCTACATGATCTTTAAGATCATCTAGTTCAATCCATTCCTGAAAAAAAATTATGGCTACAATACAACCAAAAAGTAGTCTGCTAGAGTATGCTTAAAGATTTCCAGTAAGGAGAAACCTACTAGCTCCCAAAAGAAGCCCCTTCTGCTTTTGATCAGCTCTAATTGTTGGGAGTTTTCTCTTGATATCAAACCTAGATTTGGTTCCCTATAACTTTTACTCATTGCTCATAGCAGCTAAACTAAGGTATTAGAGCAAGTCTAAACTTGGTTCCAATTAAAAATCATCCAAACAACTTAAAGGCAGTCATTCTGTCTCCCAAGTCAAAGAAGAGATGTTTTCATCAAAACTTATTTCATACTGGTTTAAGAAATAGAAAAGGTGATCAATAGAATGGAATGGACTAAGCAAATAAAACTAGAAATAACCAAAACACTAGATTAATGTTTAACAAACTCAAAGATACAAACTACTAAGGTAAACTTTTTGTTTTTACAAAAACTTCCAAGAATATTGGAAGTTTAACAGAAAATGGGATTTTACCAACATATTGCACCATATACTACAATAGTCTCCTATTACATACAAAAAGTCACAACATTCAGAAAATTAAGGAACAGTAGGATAAATTATACACTCCTATAAATAGAAAAACGTTCCTAAATAACAAGGTGATAGTAAACAAACAGAGTGGACAATTTAGATTATAAAATTGAAGCACTTTTACAAAATTAAAATCAAAGTAGTTGGAAGTGGTAAATATTGGAGGAACTAGGGGGATACAGATGGACTAATTCACTATTGATGGCGATGTGAATGTGTAGTTATTCTGGAAAATATTTAGGAATTATATTTTTTAAGTCACTGTTGACCCATGGATTGCAATACCAGTCATATACAGTAAAGAGGTTAAAGACATAGGGAATTGTCCCCTGTATACTGTACACAACATTACTTGCAGTAGTATCACACATGAAAGAGGAGGTGGCTATGTAGAAGAATGGGAAAGGGAACTCAGAATTCAGGCACAAAGCCCCAAGCTGACTTCCTTTCTCTGGAAGATGGATATTCTTCTTCAGCTTCCCTGAGTCCTCCAACCTAAGTTCAAAGATCACTTTTCTGTGACATCTGGGTAAGAATCTGGTTGATTGCCATAGGTACTTCCATTTCCAGTGATCTGGAAGCATTCATTGATTGGCAATCAATCAATAAGCATTTATTGCACCTCTTATGCACCAGACAGCATGCAAAACCCAGAGGAAAAGGGTCACATACGAATTTGTAGTGGATTTACTCAACATGATCATGTGACTTGCTCCTTTTTTTATTTCTACGTGAGCAGGAGCAGAGGTGCTAGATGGTTGTAATAATCTAGGGATGGGCAGGACTTAAGGGAATTAAGACAAAGGAGCAAAGATTTTGAAATTTCCGGATAGTATAGTATTAAACTGGCTAACTAAAGGTTGAAAAATAGGGAGGGAGGAGTGTGTAACCAGAACAGGGTGGATAGCTTGGGAAAGTTTTGAGGGATGGAAGAAATGGAAGTTACAGTGAGTATAAAGAATAACTTTAGAAGGAGTAAGGTATAGGGAGAAATGACAGGAGATCATAATCAGATAAAGGAATTTCAGAGTTCTTGGTCAATGATGTGGAGCACTTATAGAGATGGCGTGATCAAAGGTGTGCCCATCCCTACATGGAGCTGAGGTGAAGTTGGCAGGTAGGTCATGAGAGTTGAGTAGAATGAGGAACTGAGACATCAGAGTTTTTGGAAGAATGTTAGCATTTATATTGAAGTGTCCTAGTATAAACATGGGCATTGGGGTGGAGGATGACTTGGATGCAACTAAACTCACTGAAAAGGGGTTTTTTGCCTCAAAACAGCCATGTTCAGGCTGTGAATCATTATGGTTCACAGTGGCTTTTATCCTCACAGAGTCATTTATCCTCGAAACAAGACTAGGAGATATGAACTAGAGATAATATTATTCTTCCCATTTGACATAAGAGGTGACTGACTCTACAAAGAAATTGTGGCTTGCCCAAGGTCAGTCATTTAGCCAATAAGTTTAAGAGAGATGATTTGAACCCAGAGCTTCCTGGGTCCAAGACTCTTTCTATTCTAAACTGCCTCTTGATTTGAAGAGAGGTCAAAGAGCTATAAAGAAAAGGGAAGATCAAAAATGTAGAACTGGAAGGAACTTTAGAAATCCTGCAGTCTAATCCCCACTCCTCCTGCCACCACCATTTTAAGGGTGAGGAAATTAAGGCTCAGAAGGATAAAGTGTCTTGCCTGAGGTCATACAGATGGTAAGTCAGAGCATTCCGACTTCAATAAATGTGCTTGTGACTATGAAAGGCTGCAGAAATATATGTGAATGCATGTATGTTTGTAATATTTCTAGGTTTAACATGAACGAATAATAAATATTCAGTATCTTTATAATATATATATATATATATAGGATGAATGTGTTACATAATATACTGTAGATCAGATTGGTGATTTCTATGGTATGAAAAAATCCCTCTACCCATGCACATGTGTATCATTGTGCAACCCTATAGCTTTAGAGAGTAGCCCTGGGCACTGAGAAGCTACATAGCTTGCCCCATCACAAATTAGTATATAGCAAAGGCAAGAATTAAACTCAGCCCTTTCTCACTCTAAGGCTAGCTCTCCACTATGGGCTAAGTATGTGTTTTAATCAATTAGCAAATACATTTTGAAGATTTGGCACAAATTATTTTAAAGTGACAATGACCTTCTGATTATTCAACAAAAAAGACACCCCATTCTGGAAGTCCCTCCTTAGCTCCAACCTCCCTGGCTTCTTTTACATCTCAACTAAAATTCCACCTTTTACAGGAAATCTTTCCTAATTTCTCCTAATTCCAAAGCTTTCTCTCTCTAATTATTTCCTATTTATCCTATATATAGGCTTATATAGTATATATTTGTTTGCATCGTTGTTTCCTTCATTAGATTATAAGCTCCTTGAGGGCAGGGATGGCTTTTTGGCTTTTTTTTGTATCTCCAGTTCTAGCACAGTGCCTGGCACATAGAAGGTACTTAATAAATGTTTATTGAATCAAAATGAAATGTTCAGATGTGCTAGGATGCTCCTAATTTCTTTCCTTCAAATAAAGTAAAAATATATGAAATGTGTATATGTTCTACATGGATTTCTTTCTTTCTTTCTTTTTTAAACCCTCACCTTCTATTTCTTTAAACCCTTATCTTCAGCCTTAGAATTAATATTAATAATAAATTAATATTCTGCAAGACAAAAGAGTAGTAAGGGCTAGGCAATAGGGGTTAAGTGACTTGCCCAGGGTCACACAACTAGGAAACATCTGAGGCCAGATTTGAACCTAAGACCTCCCATCTCTAGGGTTGCTTCTCAATCCACTGAGCTACCCAGATGCTCCCTTTACATGGATTTCTACTCTATGCTGATTCTTTGCCTCTCAAGGTTGGCTGACTTCAGAATCAGATATATAATTCACTTCCTTATTTCCTATTGAAATTGCCTGAGATCTCATGGTTATGGGCACTCCATCTGCCTAACAGGCCGTGTGCCCTCTCATGACTTGATGGTAAATGGCTTTAAAGAGTCATTGTGGCCAAAATATTGATCACTTTTCAGTCAATTTGGTGATGAGCCCTTACCAGCTGAGTGAGGTACTAGGAAGCCTCCCTAGCTTTGGTGTGCCAATACTTGCCCTCCGCATGCATGACTTTTTGAACTTCAGGGTCACTTTGACATCATAATGAGGCATCAGAGGATGACTTCATTTCAGAAGTGAAACTCCTATCAGAAGGTCGCTTGCTTATCCTTTGAACCAGATATGAGCTTCCTTGTTCCTTGCAAATGCCGAGGGCAGTTCTGATTCTGAATTCTTGGACCATTACACACTTAAAAGGTACCTCGTCAGAAGGAAGTCTCTCAAGGGCTAGCGCGACTATTAATGTTGAAATGCATGACTTTCAAGTAAGTCACTGAGACATGACGACTGCTCCCCATTAATTCAGGGGAAGCTTTGGTAAGCATTCCAGTAAGTTCCCAACTTTCCAAGGGATCAGCATATCTCTGCACTCAAAAGAAGGGGGTCTTGTAGTAAATAAAGCATGGAACTTGGACTCAGGTAGATGTAGGTTTTAATTCTACAATTGAGATTAGTTGTCTGGTCACAAGCAAGTCAATGAAAATAATAGCATCTATTGGCATTAGCTCATAGAGTTGTTGAGGTGCAAATGAATTATGTATGTAGGTACATAATTATGTGGACAGCTAGATGGGTCAGTGGATAGAGTACCACCTCTGAAGTCAGGAATACTCATCTCTCTGCATTCAAATCTGGCCTCAAACACTTCCTAGCTGTTTGACCCTGGGCAAGTCACTTAACCCAGTTTGCCTCAGTTCCTTGTCCAGAAAATGAGCTGGGGAAGGAAATGGCAAACCACTCCAATATCTTTGCCAAGAAAATCCTAAATGAGGTCACAAAGTCAGACACAACAGAAAAAAAATTACTAAAAACTCAATTATACATACATATTTACATATATGTTTATATGTATATATACATACATATATATATGTGTGTGTGTGTGTATATATATATATATATATAAAGAGAGAGAGAGAGAGAGAGAGAGAGAGATTATGTACTTAGGTACATAAAAATACTTGAGAATTAGATATTTTGTTGTTATTGTAGCTCATACGTGCCCTGAAAGTCAAGCCCCACAGCTTGGGTTCATTTCCTCTTTTATTTATTTGTTTTTTTAAAGTAGTTTTCCATGGTTACATAGTTCATGTTCTCTCTCTCCCTTTTTACCTCCCCCCTCCCAAAGCCAACAAGCAATTCCACTGGGTTATACATGTATTATCACTCAAAACTTATTTCCATATTATTCATTTTTAATAAAGTAATCTTCTAAAATCAAAACTTGGGTTCATTTCCTCTTCAAGCTCCTAAAGGTTCCTGATTGGTCAGAAGTGATTCTCTGATACCATTGGCTCAATCCCCAATTTACATGCATCCCCTTGAGATCATCAGTTGAGAATCAATTAACCAACCAGCTTTAAGTAGTTTTTAGAAAAGGGTATTTACTAAGGAGATACAGAATAGTTGGTTCAAAAGACCCCCTACCAAAGTCTATGATGTATTTTCCCCAAAATATGTACCAAAATGTGGGGAAAGTCAACTCAGACTAAGAGATCACATGTGACAAAAGAGGATTCATAGGTTTTGGATCTTGGAAGTCCATTTCTTCCATAAATTAAGCAATCAGTTGATAAGTATTAAACTCAAACTGTGTGCCAGGTTATAGGGATACAATAGAAGGTAAAAGACAATTCACTCCCTCAAAGAGCTAACAATTTAATGAGTTTCTCTTAAGCATGACTAAATTGCTTTATTTTTATTTTTTAAATTTTATTTATTTTTAAATATTTTTCCATAGTTACATGATTTATGTTCTCTCCCTCCCCACTCCCAGAGCTGACAAGCAATTCCACTGGGTTATACATGTGTTATCACTTGATACCTATTTCCATATTATTCATTTTTTTAATAAAGTAATCTTTGAAAAACCAGAACCCTAAATCTTATACCCATATAAACAAGTGATAAAGCATACGTTTTCCTTCTGCATTTCTACTCCCACAGTTCTTTCTCTTGATGTGGATAGCGTTCTTTCTCAGGATTGTCCTGGGTCTTTTTGCTAGTAGTAGCAAAGTCTATTACATTTAATCATGCCACAGTGTTTCTGTTTCAGTGTATAATGTTCTCCTGATTCTGCTCATTTCGCTCTGCATCAGTTCATGGAGGTCTTTCTAGTTTGTATAGAAATCAAGCATAAACTGCTTTAAAAATTATAGAATAATAATGGGTGTATTAGAGTAGATAATCTGGTAAAGAGAGAAGGAGCACCTTTAAATTGGGAAGACTTGTGTTTAAGTCTAGTGATGTTTCCATGGATAAATCATTTAACTTTTCACCAATAATTTTCTAATATTCTAAGTTATGGATAAGCTGCCGATCTGCATCACTGGAAGGAGTTTCCACACTAGGAGTTCCTACACTGATGAAATCACAGGTAAGAATAAGAAAAAGGAAAGAAAAAATAGGAAATATGGTCTTACTTCTAGTGGCAAACCAAACTACTTTCATTGAAAAATGAGGAATGTCCATTCCAGTGAGAAATGCCCTTTCTCTCACAAATGAGGAACAAAGGAGTAGTAAATTCTTTATATGGGTACATCTTGTTTCACTATGGTGCCTTTGAGGAAGCAGAAGCAAATTCTAGAAGGACCAAAATTCCTGTTAGTTGGGACTGGATTGAGAAGGGCTGACCCTGGACAAGAATGAGAAGGGGAGAACTGGTCAGGCTGGAAAGAGAAAAGGAAGTTAGATAAGAATAAGGCCTCCTTTGCTAAAAGTCTGCACATAAAACCAGGATTAACTGATACAAATTTCTGTAAACTTTGAAACTTCACCCTTCCCAGTTAGATGCTGTTTACTATAGGGGCTAAAGGAGTTTCTCTGTCAGGAAGACCTGAGATCAAATCTACTCTCTGTTAGATACTGGCTGTGTGATCCTGGGAAAGTCACTGGATTCCCTTGGGTCCAACTCAGCTATATGGTGCTCTAAAATGTAGAATGATCCCTGATCTGCATAGGATCAGGAGTTTCCTACCCAGTTCTCTATCTGAAAGAAATCACAGACCTACACAAACACACACATACACAGAATTTCCCTTTTAGAGTTACAATGGAACCTTGAAAAACAAGTCAAAGAAGAGTTCACAGTCCAGCTCAGTGGTAGAAAGAAGAGAGGTTAGGAAGGTGAGAGTGACTAGACTATGGCGTCACATCCAGGAAGACACACCTATGCTATCTGGGATTGACCAGTTTTTCTCCTTCTTAACTTTTCCCACAAAGCTTTGGGGCCACACCTGATGTCTCAAAGGTATGGATTTTGGAAGTGACTGATACTTTACCTTTTCTTGCACCAGAGAAAATTGAGAAGCTTGTCTTTGTTCAGCCCCTAACTGTAAAAGCAACTTAGAACTACAGTTTCAGATGAGCTCTCATTCCTAAAGCAAAACAAAACAAACAAACAAAAAGACAAATTTCAGCCCAGAAAGAATCTCTGCCTTTGAGAAGGCTTGAGTCTGGGGACTAAATGTCAGTGTCACCTCAAAATAATGTTTCCAATTTTATAAATTTACACCTTAATGAAACTGGAAGAGGTAAATTAATGCAATGTATAGCCAGGGACCTAACAAGTGGAAGAAACCAATGGGATGACTTTAGCAGAGTAAACTGCATATAGTTGGTGCTTAGAAAATATTTGTTGAATTTAATACCCAAAGAAGTTAATTTCTAATGGTGGAATTCTAGGCTCTATGACACCTGATCAGAAAGGGCATAGTTCAGAGTCAGGAAAAAGAACTTCTCTGACACTCCTAAAATCATACCAGAGTGCTACTGGCTCCTCTTTCTTTTAGGATCAACCCAAGTTCAATCAATCCACAAATATTTAAGTGCCTACCATATACCAGGCACTGTCATAGATGCTGTAAGATACAAGTACAAACAGTCCTTACTCATACCGAGTCTATATTCTAATGGAGGAAACAAGTCCATATAAAAAGATGAACAACAAATATATATTTGATACATGTATACAGCATATAAATCCAAAGCAGTATGGGAAGGATTGCATTAAAAGCTGGGAGGACCAGGGAGAGCTTCATGCAGAAGATGGTGCCTGGGTTGCACATTAAAGGAAGATCGAGATTCCACAAGAAGTAGTCAAGGAGGAGGACTGACTCTTCAGCCATTGGGGATGGCCAGTACAAAGGAACAGAAATGGGAGATGGAAGGTTGTGAATGAGGGACAGAAAGTCAACTTGGTTGGTTCGAAAGCTTGTGGAGTTTCTTTCCAAGAAGAATAGGGGGTTTGGAGTCAGAGGACTCAACTGCTCAACTGTTTGTTGCTTCTCTAAACTTGAGTCTCGCCAGACTCAGAGCCTGGTTTGTCAACGACCTGATTTATTAAGTAAAACAAGGATTTTTCTGCTGGTCTCTGGGATTGCACAATTGCTTCTTGTTTATACGGAGTCAGGCAAGTCCTTGACCTCAGGGTGTGGATCCTGCAATATCTGGACCAGAATGGGAAACCCAGGACTTGGAAACTCACTTTCCCTTTTGTACATAGTGACCTAATTTTCCATTTTGACTCCCCTATCCAGGGCTTCAAAGGGGTAAGCGATTAGGAGAGAGGCAATGGGCTCCCATGGACTGAGCACTAGATCTAGAATCAAAAACCCTGCATGGGGGCCTTTACTAAAGATATGACCTTGAACAAATTTTTCTCATCTGTAAAATGGGGATAATAATAGTTGAACTATCTACATCAAAGGGTCACTGTGAGCAAAGCATTTTAACCTTAAAGCACAAAGAAAATGTAGAAAATTCTTAATTCTCTACATTACTGATTGTCACAAAGTACCCCATAAACTGAAGAGAAAGACAGAGAGACAGAGAAAGGCAGAGAGGAAGAGAGAGAGGGAAAGAGAGAGAGAGAGAGACAGAGAGAGAGAGACAGAGAGAGAGACAGAGAGAGAGACAGAGAGAGAGACAGAGACAGAGAGAGACAGAGAGAGAGACAGAGACAGAGTCAGAGAAAGACAGAGAGACAGAGAGAGATGCCAGTGGTATATATAGATACCATTATTAATGAAAGAAATAACACAGGCAGGTAGGGGAAAGGGCTGGCAGCTGAACCCCCCTAGACCTCTCCTCTGAGCTATTAACACCTACTTTTTACTTAGATCACCAGAAGAACAGGGAGAGCAGCAGGGATGGTGCTTGAACAGAAGAAGGATGAGAATGTTATGACCCTGTAACCTCCACACAGTCCTCCATAGAGACAATGGTGTCAAACTCAAGTAGAAATGAGGGCCATTAAGCTTTAAAAAGAGCCATGTGGGCCACATCTTGACTTAGAAAATCACACAAGTTTAGATTTTTTTAAACCTTTACCTTCTGTCTTAAAACCAATACTCTGTATTGGTTCCAAGGCAGAAGAGTGGTAAGAGCTAGGAAAAGGAGGTCAAGAGACTTGCCCAGGGTCATACAGCCAGGAAGTGTCTGAGGCCAGATTTGAACCCAGGTCTTCCTGTCTCTACATCTGGCTCACAATCCACTGAGCCACCCAGCTGCCCCCTATATATTTCTTCTATTAACATCAACACATTAAATCAGAAGGAAGCTACATTTAAATCTGGCTCAGACTGCATTCTGCTATGTTGTGGGACACATGTCTGACACCTCCGTTTTAGGTCCTCTCCAAGGCTGATTAAGCAGACAGGTGCTCTGGAAGGACCCTGAGCTCTTCATGGAGCTTCCCATGTCTTTTCATCTCTACCATACATCTGCCACCTGTCCCACACCACAGCACACAGTATATCAGGAGGGGCTCAAGCTCTGATCTAGCCTTGAGTCAAACCCTTAATTCATTCATAGGATCATGTGATCACAATTTAGAGTTGGAGATCTTAGGGGGCTTCTAGTTTAATCTCCTCATTTCATAGAAGAGGAAACTACATGCTAGAGAAGTTAGATGACTTCCCCAAGGTCACCTACCTATATAAGTGAACTTTGAGGTCCCTCTCGGTTCTAGATCCATGATCCTAAGTAACATGCCCAAGATCACACAGGTGATCATTCATGGAAGAGCTGAGATTTTAACCCTGACTCCAATTCAGCAGTCTTCTTGGCATACCCCATTGCCTCCCAAATGTATTCATTCATTCACGTAGTACATAAGTGCCTACTATGTGCTGGGGACTATAGTAAGCCAAGGCATGCAAAGACAAAAATGGCATGGTCTGTGTCCTCAAGGAGCTCACATTCTACTAGGCAATACAGCATGATTACAGATAAGAAAATAGCAGCTATACGCTTCCCAAATATGTAATTATTAGAAGAAAACACTCAAATGAAAGGATGTGGAGGGCTCCAAAAGGCAGAGGTATAGGGAGTTAGCATTCCAAGAATGGGGGGGTCTCTTACAGCAAGACATAAAGGCAGGTGATTAGAATTTGATCCACAAGGAACAGGAAGTACGTCATTTAGGATAAAAGTACAATGTGGAGGCACTAATAATGTACAGATAGCTTAACGTGGGACTCTACTCTGATCCACCCTTAAATCCAACCAACTTCCAAGTCATCGATTTCCCCATTTATGGAATCGGTCCCCTTTTATCCACTGGAAATAGAGTTGAAGTATAATAAGCATGATAAGATGACCATAAGGAATCCTGAGAAGAGCTCTGACTTAAAACGTGGGAGGAGTTGGTAACTGGTCCAAAGCTGGAGGGGGTTTGGACCATGAAGGAAGGAACTCTTATCGCCAGTTACCTCTGATCTAGATGACAAAGTACCTTCCCTTCTACCATGAGACATTACCTTAGCATTGAAAATATAGAATATACATATATACATTTATATATGCACATAGAATATCTACACCAGAAGGGATAGAGAAGATTAGCTAGTACAATCTCTTTATTTTGTAGGTGAAAAAACTGAACCCCAGAGAGGGGAAATAATTTGTCCCAGATCATGGCGAGAGTTTAGAATAGATCTCGATGTCATCTCCTGACTCTCTTCCCAGGTTGCCTCTCAAAAGCAGTGCCATTTCCTCTCTTAAAGAATGGGCTGAAAGAGCAAAAGAGAACAAAGAAAAGAGGCAGACAGAGAGAGAGAGAGAGAGAGAGAGAGAGAGAGAGACAGAGAGAGACAGAGAGAGAGAGAGACAGAGAGAGACAGAGGTAGAGGCAGAAAGCTCAGCAGGCGGGAAAAGGAGGAAATAATAGCCATCTGTTAACAAATAGAAATAATCTTATAAAAGAAAACAAACCTTACCAACTTCACAGTGTTGCCTGGGGCTGGCTCTGCTGGAGAGAATGTTTATACAGATTTGTTATACTATGATTATATTGCATATACCATGTTATGGACAATAGTCTATTATTCCACCTTTTATTAAAGGATCTCTTTCCCTTTTGCACTGAGTTTGTTCTCATGTGGATGATTTACTGAGAGAGTCAGCCAGCTAGCTACTATGTGGCAGGCATTTTGTGCTAAGGACTAAAAGGCACCATCATAGCATTTTCATGCACGATATCCCTTTGAGATAGGCAGAACCAGAGTACCTATTATCCCCATTTAACAGATGAAGAAGTTGAGGCAAAGTCATTTGTCAGCAAAACAAACCTGCTTCTCAATTTCATTGTCGGTCAAAAGTTGGGGCTTCTTATCAGAGTTTTCTCTTTTCCCCACTTTTTTTTTTAATTTCCTGGATAGGGATCTGCTGACGTTCAAAGGGAGAAGGCCAGCCGGTAGTTCTGAGGTGGAAGAAATGTAGGTCAGTTACTCAGTAACAAGGAAAGACTTGCCTTGGAAAATATTCAGTACCTTTATCCAGAAAAGGTTAATATTGCCCTTCTTTAGGGAAAGATGGGCACTTCCTCAAGCCTTTCATTCTCTTCCAAACACAAGTAGAGTGTTGACAGCTATGCAGAATTGTTTTCACACAGCATCTAGCTGAAAGAGGCTTTAAAGGACTCCTCTCCCAACCCCCTCACTTTCTAGAAGGAAACTAAAGAATATGTAGGTTAAGAGACTTATCCAAGGTCACATAGGAAATAAAGTACAGAGGAAGGATTTGGACCCAAGTCTTCCTCCTCCAAAGCACTGTATCTTGCTTGTCCTTCCTAATGTGGCCCCAGCCATATATGGAAGGATGTTTATGGATTAATGGAACATAGATAACAACTCTCCTCTTCCCAATCTTCTTTCATGTCAGTGAGTTAGCACCCAGGAAGTCCTGCCTAGTGAGTATGATCCAGATCCAGGACAAGGGTTCAAAATCAGCCTTGTATAGGAGCTCTTTTGTTCCATGTCTCACCACCTGAACAGAGGTCTGGATCCTAGTCCTGGTTTTTTTTTTTTTTATTGTGTGATCTCAGTCAAGTCACCTAATTCTTCTGAATTCAGATTTTCTTAGTTCACAAGCAAAGGACAGAATCCTGATTCATCAGGCCACAATGCAGTAGAAATGGTTTGATAGAGGATTCATAGCACTCAGCTACTTATTACCTCATTGGAGAATGTCAAGCAATTCATTAACTCTCTCAAGGCTCAATTTCCCCATTTGTAATGTGAAGAGGTTAGGGGAGAAGATAATCAACCTTTTTAAAGGTCTTCACAACCTGGCTCCTTGCTATCTTTTCAGTCTCTTTACACTTCCCTCCCCTCCATATACCTTACAACCCAGCAACACCCGCCTTCTGGCAGTGCCTCCCATACAACACTCCCTCCTAACTCCCAAGCTTTTCTTTTTTCCCACTGGCTGTCCCCCATGCCAGAAATGTTCTCCCTTCTCACCTCTTCTGTCTGCTGACTTCTCTGGCTTCCTTCAAAGTTCAGCTCAAATCCCACCTTCTACGTTAAGCCTTTCCCAATCTTCTTCCTCTCTCTGTCTCTCTGTCTCTCTGTCTCTGTCTCTGTGTCTCTGTGTCTCTGTGTCTCTGTGTCTCTGTGTCTGTCTCTCTGTCCCTCTGTGTCTCTCTGTGTATGTCTCTCTGTCTCTCTGTCTCTGTCTCTGTCTCTCTCTCTTTCTTCCTCCCTCCCTGTCTTTTTCTCTATTTCTGTCTCTCTCTCTCCCCTCTGCTCCCCCCTCTCTCCGCCTGCCCCCCTTTCTCCCCCTAAAGTCGAGACTCAAATGAAGTTATAGAAAAGTGCTAAGTGACTCAATAGACAGAACACTGTCACTATGTCTGTGTGCCTGGAGTTAGGAAGACCCCAGTTCACACTTAGCTTCAGACACTCTCTAGCTGTGTGATCCTAGGCAAGTCACAACCTCTTTTTGCCTTAATCCACTTGTAAAAATCAAAATTCTTTGAAGACTAGAATTTTTAGGAGAGAGAGAGAGAGAGAGAGAGAGAGAGAGAGAGAGAGAGAGAGAGAGAGAAGCAGTAGAGAAGGAGAAATTTGGCTGGCTAGCTGGGAGAGCAAGAGACCTGGGGCCACCTGACCAGCCACCTGCTCCACAAAGCAGCTGAGTAAACCCAGAGTCAGACCACATGGCCTCCTGAGTCCACAGTTCTTGGGAAAAAGTTCCAACTTCCTGTCTCCTCCATCAGTTTATATACTTCTTGATGTCCCTTTCCAAGGTCTCTCTGATTGGAGGACTCAAAGCTCAATCAGGACAAGAGGCAGGTCTTCTGGATGCCAAGACACCTGGCATTTCCCAGCAAGGTAGGTAGAGACAAATGATCTCCTTATCTAAGAGACTTCTTGTTTACATATAAAACAAGGAGAGAGTCTCCACCTGGCCAGTTCTTACAACTAGACAAAAGAAGGGAGGACCCAACAAAGCCTAGGGAGAGACAGTTTGAGCTTCAGTCCTAAAATCAAATTGGTTGGGATTTTTTTTGGGGTGGTGGTGGTGGAGGGAAGTAGGAAAGGGGGCTGAAAATCATTTCACAGAAAACATCCCAATTCAATATTAATTTTCTACAAACTGGAGAAGAGAATGGCCAACCACTCCAGTGTCATTGCCAAGAAAACCCCAAATGGAGTCATGAGAAGTTGGACATGACTGAAAAGACTAAATAACAAATAGCCTTAATAAATGCTCATTGACTGACAACTTCACCGTACACTACTCTCTTTCTTGTATTCTGTGGTCCAGCCAAATTAACCTTTATTCTATCTCTCAAATATTTCACTCCATCTTCTATCTCCGTGTCTTTGCATTGACCCTCACCAATGCCTGGAATGCGCTATTTTTTCCTCACCTCTACCACCCAGCACCCCCCACCTTTTCTTCAAGACAAAGCTCAAGGACCACCATCTGCCTTTCTTCTACACTGTCCCTGTGCCATTAGTGTCCTCCTTCTCCAACTTCCTTGAATTTATTTTGTATTTCTTCTGCATATACACAGGTATTTGTCGACTCCTCAGTTGAACATAAGTTCTTTGAGAGTAGTGATTGTTTCTTTTACTCATTTGTATAGTTGTTTCTCACCCCTACCTGTGTTCTCTAGAATAGAGACTAGAATATAATAAATATTAACAAATGCTTGATTAACTAATTGGTTGTGTCCTCGTCCAGAGCCCTAAAACTTGTGCCATCTTAAGCTCTAGAGATGGCTTGGCCACTGAGAACTTTGAGTCTTGGCTGTTGGGTCTTAGGTGAGCCTTCTGTTCCAAAAAATCTACCAGAAGGATTTGTGGGTAATCTCGTTAAGCATGGTTTTTTTCATAAGGCACTTCAGTCCCAAGGACTGAAACAGAGTCTGTAGAGCCTTTCGGGTCTGTATATTTGAACACAGTTTTTTCCAGGCCACCCACAGTCTTGTTGCCCATTATCACCAAGATGGAGAACAGAGAGAGTGGAAAGACAATGCAATTGTTTTTATTAACTGATTCCTTTTATCTGGAAACCCTCCCCTTCCTATAGTCAAATAGCTAAGGTCAGACAGCATGTTTTGCTCAAATCTCTGTTTGCTCAGCTGGTTTCAACATCAGGGCTATTTGGCCAGGGTAGTCCCCCTTCTTATTTGAAACATTCCTTCCTCCTGGGGATGAGTTTGCAAATTGAAATGTGAATCATTTGAATGGATAATGGGCCTCAGTTTCCTCACCTGGAAAAGAAAGAAAATCCCTCTTTTACCTCCCATCTCACAGGGCTATTCAGAAGAAAAAATTCTGCCAAATCTGAAGTTATAAAAATATGAATTATCACATTTAGTAGTTTTAAGGATCATAACAATTCAATTAGACTAGTGTTGCTATCCCTGGTAGTTAGGAGTGTTATCAGAAGCTGCCAGCTAGGTAGCCCAGTGGATAGAAGACCAGGTCTAGAGTTGGGAGGACCTGGATTCAAATAGGACACTTGCTAGCCATATGACCCTAGGTAAGTCACTTAATCCCCATTGCCTAGTCCTTATTGCTCTTCGGTCTTAGAATTAATACTAAGAAGATAAGAGTTGTTGTTGTTTTTTTAATGGAGTATTATTAGACCCAACTTTACTCCAGTTGGGTGGGCTCCATGGTGTCATGGAACATAGCCTCATCTTCTCCTGACCAGTTGGTTTTAGCCCCTCTTTTGTCATGTCTGTGTGCATATTCAGATAACCACCAGTTTGATGCTAAACAAAATGGAAGCTTTCAGCTTTTGAAAAAATTCCCAGGGCTTATTTGCTTCCCAAGAAGTTGAATTTAAGTCCCATAGTAGATTGACTTACAGGAAGACTTGGTCACTTTGAGGCCCTGAGGAGCCCCTGCTACTGAGAGCTAACATCTCCAAAATATAGCATTTTCTCCTGAATTTTTCTCTCTTCTCTCTCCCAGGAGGTGACCATTTCAGCATCATGACGGGTTAGTGATAGGCTAGTGATAGGCATGAGGTGACCACAAGTGATGTAGGTTTGGGAAGGACTGATGACTTTGGAACCAAAAGACTTGGATTTGAGGCCCGGCTCTGCCACTTTATAAACCTTGTGACCTTATACAAGTCTCATCAACTTTCTAAGCCTATTCTTTCCTCACCTGTAAAAGGGGAAGAACGATGACTGCCCTTCACATAGTCCTTGTGACAACTGAACGCAATAATCCATGGACTTCATGGCCACCAAGTATCCTCTAAATGTGAGTTATCATGAAACTGGGCACTAACATGCTGGACATTTAAATGTCTAAGAGAAGAATTCCCAGAATTTTGTATTCTGTAGAATCTCAGATTTAGAAAGAACCTTAGGAACTGTCTGATTCAACCCGTATCTAACTGGTGATTATCGTAATTATTATTAACTATAATAACAGTATCATTATTATATTATATGGTTATATATTATGTCATATTATTATATTATATTATATTATTATAGTTAGCATTCATATAATACCTTAAAGTTTGCAAAGTGATTTAAAAATATTACTTCATTTTTGTCTTCATAACAAACCTGAGAGATAGATGCTATTATTATACCCATTTTACAGAGTTAGTCAATCAAAATTGATTCAGCCCCTATTATGAGCCAGGCCCTGTGCTAAGCAATGGGGAATCAAATAAAGGTGCAAGACAGTCCCTGCCCTCAAGGAGTTCACAATCTAATGGGAGGAGACATAAAAAGAGACAAACCAAAAGGGAAGTGAAAAAAGAGTCCTGGGGCACAGGAGGAGGAGGATATCCTGAAGCTGGTTGGCAATTAAGATGTGTGCCCTGAGACACCTCCTTAAATGAAGGATCTAGGAGGAGCCCCCAAGATCCACAGTTTACCACATTCAATGAGAAGGAATGAGGGCTCCAGGAGCATGAAATACCAAGGAGATATGAGTTTCAGAGTTGTGATCTTTCAGAAAGATGTCTTTCTGGAGATACTGATAAAGTCCAGGAGAGTGGTGAAGTGAGAAACTGAGGCAAACAGATTAAGTGACTTGCCCAGCCTTGTCCAACTATTATCTGAGGCAGGATTTGAACTCAAGTTGTCCAATGTGTCATCTAGAATCAATTCTATAAAACACTGAAGAGGTGATCGATCATCTGGACTTTAAATGAATATCTCCAGTGAGGGGAAGCCCATTACCTTCCAAGGAAGCGAGCCATTCCACTTTGGGATAACTAATGGATAGAAATTTTGCTGTACATGAAGCCTAAATTGATTGCTTTCTGCAGCCTTCAAGCTTCTTTAAGTCAGAAAAACTAGGTTCACTGCCATCATGCCATTAGGGAAGTCATTTAAGCGATCAAATAATCAAGCAAGCGTTTGTCAAGCTCCTACTGTATACCAGGTTATTCTAGGTGAAGTATTGGCACTCATGTAGAGCTGGCACTCGGGAGCTGCTCTGTTCCCCCTCTTCCCAATGCCCAAGGACATTTTTTTGCATGCCCCATCTCTCTGTCCAAAATAAACACCTTTTCCCTCTACTCTCTCAGGTAATGGTGGATGGGGCTCACAGATAGCTTGAATTTGCCCTCTGGGTACTCAAACTTGAAAAGGTTTTCCAAAGCTATTCTAGGTACTAAAGGTACAAAGAACAAACCAATGCCTACTCTCAAGGAGTTTATGTTCTAACAGGGAAGACAAGAAGCACTATAGAAGTACATATAGAATCAATGTAAAGATAATATGCATAAATACAAGATAGCTGGGAAAGAAGGGCATGATCAGCTTGGGAAGATGAGGAAAGACTTAATGTAGAAGAGGATGCTGGGGCTGGGGTTTTAAGGAAGAGAGGGAAGCTAAGGGGGTAAAGATGAGAGAGGAGTATATTAAATCTCCTTAAACTTATCTGAGGCCAGTAGGAACAAGTCTTATCTCTCTGCCATAAAACAATCTCTTGTTTTCCTTCTACTTAACCCCGATCATTTCTTCACCCATTCCACTACCTAGAGCTGGTACCCAAAAGCTACAAAATAGAGGAAAGATATTGGATGATAGCTTAATAGTTTGTGAGGATGGCAATGTCAAGCAAAAGAGTTTTTTTTTACTTGTCCATTTGTTATGTGTTTTTCATCCTTCATTTTTTGAAAAGGACTTATGACATCACTATATGAGTAATGTCTTGACTCGCGTGTGAATTGGGCTTAAAGCAAGGCAGAGTCAGCCTTCAATCTCTCCTCCCGAGTCATCAAAGTCCTGTGGCAAGACAAAAGTCAGGACAACTGGTGATGGCCCAGGATGCAATGGAAGACCTTGACATCACCAAGACTCTACAACATTGTCTGCTTCTGCCACCTTTGTGGCTGTTGGAACAAATCGTTCTCATCCTCCTCTTCCCACTGGTGGGTGTCTGGAAACAGCAGAGGAGTCAATGTGTAAGAAGAGAATAAAGATGAGGAAAATAAAGACACTAGTCACTGGCTATATTACTCTTTTCCTTCCTATGGAAGAGAATTTCGTAAGCAGTAACGAGTTGCTTTGTGTGCCACTGAGGTTGAAATCAGCTCCATCCCAATGTAGCCAACTTTTCAAATGGAAATGAACCAACTGTATTATATTCATAAAGAGGTGCCAGGATTCTGTAGTTTTTAAAAAGTGTATCTAAAAAGGTCCATCTGGGGAGAGGGAAATGATATTCTTAGACAGCTCTTTCCTCGCCCAGGAACAGAAGATTCCTTAACTGGTTTCCGGAATTGTACAGTTTTATGTGGGAAATGCCTCCGTTCATGATGATGAAGTGATTTCCAAAAAGGGCCTATAGAATTGACAGTTTTCCAGAAGAAGCGGGGAGAAACTCAGAACCCACTGGGAACACAATGGAGACACGAGAAGAGAGGCCAAGAATGTAAATAACTAATCATACTCAAAAGTCTTAGTGACATACTGTACACGGAGAAATGAGATAAGTACAAAAGGGAGTTCAGGAAAAGAGCTTGCTATGAGAAATTGAATGGGGGAAACCAAGATTATATTCAAGGATGAGGAAGGTATATGTATTAGTAAAGATTTTTGGAGGAAGTAGAGTCTAAGACCCCTGAAGAAAGGGAGGAACATAAAGAGATGGAATCCCAAGAAGTTCATCAAGTGGAAAAATGTGCGAGAGGACAAAATGAGAGGATTCACATTCGCTCCTAGACAGGAGTCTATGGTTGTGCTCCTGCCTTTACCACTTTGGAGAGGCAACTGTGGCTGAATGGTTAAGAGCAATGGGCCTTGAGTCAGGAAGACTTGAGTTCAAATGTGACCTCAGACACTTCCTAATTGTGTGACCTTGGTCAAGCCACTTTACCCTATCTACATAACAAAAGGTTCCACCTGAGAAGGAAATGGCAAACCACTACAGTAGCCTTGCCAAGACAACCTCAGCTATCATCTATGATGGAGTCATGAAGAGTCAGACTCCACTGAACAACAAGAAAAAACTGTGACTTTGAGCAAATGACTTGCCCTCTCTGGGTTTCAGGTTCTCCACTATAAAATGAAGGAATTAGACGGACAATCTTTAACATTCCTTCTTGTTCTGGACTTCTGTGATTCTTGTCAATTTGCCAAGTTATGTTTTTCTTCCTGTATTTTGTAAGCCAGGTCATACCTGTCAGTAAATGTGTAACACAGAGGTAACTGGCACCAAAATGCCCTTGGCCTTTGATTGAACAGGTCAACTGTTCTACAAGGATTCCAAATGGATCACACCTAGAATTCTTTATTAGATACAAAACATCTACTTTTCTTTTTTCTTTTTTTAAATTTAAATTTATTTGTTTATTTGTTTGTTACATTAAACTCCTCAAGTAACTTCATCCCTCTTTCCCCTCCCTACATCTGACAAAAAGATATATGTGTATATGTATATGTATATATAAAACTATGCCTTATTTATTTCTATTTATCAATTCTTTCTCTGAAGATGCCCATATACAAGTCATTCTTCAAACAATATTTCTGTTGCTGCATATAATATTCTCTTGGTTCTGCTCATTTCACTCTTCATAATTTCATGTAGGTCTTTCCATAGTTTTTTTTAATTACCTTGTTCATCATTTTTATGCCACAGTAGTATTCCATCACAATCACATGCTACAACTTGATTAGCCATTCCCCAATTGATGGGAATCCCTTCAATTTCCAGTTCTTTGCTACCACCGAGAGAGCTGCTATAAATATTTTAGAACATATGAGTTCTTTTCCTTTTTCTCTACCACCTTAGGAAATAAGCCCAATAGTGGCTGGAATTGCTAGGTCAAAAGTTATACACAATTTTATAACTGTTTGGGCATAATTCCAGATTGCTCTCCAAAATGGTTGGATAAGTTCACAGTTGCATCAACAGTGTATTCATGCTCCCATTTTTCCACTTCCTCTCCAACGATTGTCATTTTGACCTTTCATTATTTTAGCCAATCTGACAGAAGTGAGTTGATATCTCAGAGTTAGTATTGATTTGCATCTCTCTAAATAATGGCTTAGTGGATTTTTCCATATAATTATGTAGCTTTGATTTCTTCATCCAAAAATTATTGGTTCATATCTTTTGACCATTGTCAATTGAGAAATGACTCATATTCTTATACAATTTACAAAGTTTCATGTATATTAGATATGAGACCTCTATCTGAGAAACTATCTATAAAATTTCTTCCCAATTTAATGCTTTCCAAGAAAAATATATGATTGATTACATGGTTCGATGGATTTATGACTGGGGTTTTGGCTTTAGAAGAACACTATTACAAACATGAATAATATGGAAATGGGTTTTTATATATTTTTCTTTTTTTTTTTAAACCCTTGTATTTCGGTGTATTGTCTCATAGGTGGAAGAGTGGTAAGGATGGGCAATGGGGGTCAAGTGACTTGCCCAGGGTCACACAGCTGGGAAGTGGCTGAGGCCGGGTTTCAACCTAGGACCTCCTGTCTCTAGGCCTGACTCTCACTCCACTGAGCTACCCAGCTGCCCCTATGGAAATGGGTTTTGAACAATGATATGTATAATCCAGTGGAATTGCTTGTCAGCTCTGGGAGGAGAGGAGGGAAAGAACATGAATCTTGTAGCCATGGGAAAATATTCTAAATTAAATGAATGAATGAATGAATGAATGAATGAATGAATGAATGAAATGACACCACACGCAAAAAAGTCCAATTTACTGCTTTCCTTCTCATCTTAGCTACATTAGTTTTATTTGTACAAAACTTTTTAATTTGATGTTTCAAATTCAAAATCATTCATTTTACATCTCACAATGCTTTCTCTCTCTTGTTTATTCACAAATTATTTTCCTATCCATAAATCTGATAGGTAATATGTTTCTCATTCTTCTGATTTATTTATGATAGATTATGCATCCTTTATGCTTAGGTCTTGTATCCATTTTTATCTTATTTTGGTAAATGGTATAAGATATTGGCCTATATCTGTTTTTTGCCAGATCGCTTTCCAGTTTTCTTAGCAATTTTTACTAAATACCTACTTTTCAGGACATTTAAGGGAGTCCATGATCTGACTCCAACCAATCTTTCCAGTCTTATTTCAAAATGTTCTCTTTCACCTATTATACATTCCTCTCAGACTGGACTGCTTTCTAATCTCTGAATTCAACATTCCATCTCCTGACTCCATGCACATGTAAATGCTTACAATGTATTCCCTCCTCATCTTTACCTGCTCAAACTCTTTTCTTCCACAGTTTCTTAGTTCAGATTGTCCTCTCCTCTGTGAAGTCCCATCATCCCTGCTGAAAGTGATCCCTCTATCATCAGATTTTCTTAGAACATTTTGTCTATCTTGTAGCATACTTATTTGTGTACATGTCACACCGTCCTAAAAAAATCCTTGAAGGTAGAACCTCTGTTGACCCTCATCTTTATTGGAGATGCAATATGGCAGCATTCATAGATTACTGGACCTGGAGTCAGTAAAAACCAGGATATACCTATCATCTCTGAAACCTACCAGCGATACATGCCACTTCTCTTTGCCTTATTCATAAAATGAGGATGAAAATAATAGCTAGCATTTATAGTGTTTTAAGGTTAATGAAGTGCTAATTAAATATTATCTCATTTGATCTTCACAACAACCCTGGAAGGCAGATATTATAATGATCCTCCTTTTATAGAGGAGGAAACTGAGACAGACAGGGGATAAATGACTTGCCCAGGGTCACACAGCTAGTAAATGCCTGCGGCTTAATTTGAAATCAGGTCTTCCTTATTCAAGGTCCAACTATACCACTGAGTTGCTATGGATGATAATCCTGTATCATTTGTCTCACACAGTTTTTTTTTGTGAATTTCATTGAGATGAAATGCTTCACAAGCCTTAAAGTATTAAAAAAATGTCATTATTATTATTGTTATTACTAGACCATTCCATATGAGAACCAGTCGAAGCCTTACAGTGTCATATAGATGTCATTTATCACCATTATTATTTTATTTTTATTACCATATTATTCCATACATGAACTACTTAAAGGAACCTGGAATATTTAACTTGAAGAAAAGACTTATGGGAAACCTGATAGTGATTGTCAAATTATTGAAGGGTTGTCATGGGAAAGAAAGATTATCCTTATTCTTACTTGACTCCAAGAGTCAGAACTAAGAATCATGAATAGAAGAAGCTACTGAGCTTGACTTTGACTGTATCTTAAAGGAAAACTTCCCAAGCCCTGATGGGTCATTCCTCTTATTCCTGCTACTGGGGAGGCCAACTGATGGATTTCTGGAGCTCAGAAGTTCTGAGCTGCAGTTGAGCTAAGTCAATCAGGAGTTTGCAAAGGGTCACCAGGTTACCTATAGAGAAATAAAAGAGCCCAAGTCAGAAATGAAACAGATCAAAGCTTCTATGTCAGTCAGTAGTGGGATTTGTCCTATAAGTGGACATCTATCCCTGGAGAGATAGGGGGACATGGTCTCAAATTTTTTTTTTCAAGTTCTCCAAGAATGCAATGGAATGTCTAAGAAGGTCATACATTCTCCCCAACTCCAGATCTTCAAAAAGTGGATAGAGAGGCCACTGGGAAGTATTGTAGAAGGTTCAGGGTAGATAAGAAGGCCTGTGAGGTTCCTAATAAATCTTTGATTCCTTGATGATGTGGGACATTTTTGTCTTTTTTTTCCTCTGAAGTACTTTGCCCTTCTTGAAGAAGGTGATTCATTTGTTGGATAGAGACTGAGAGAAATAAATGACCTTATCTATCTGAATGTCCTGAGTGTATGTTTATTCCGTTTGATTCAATTCCTAGATTCATAAAAGGGAAGCAGCAGTGGAATAGAGTGGCACTTACAGTTTCAAATCCTGCCTCAAACATTTACTGAGTGACCTTGGGTAGTTCACTTCTGGAACCCAGATAGATTCCTCATCTATAAAATGAGAGAACTAAACTGACTGACCTCTTAAAGTCTCATCTAGCTCTAAGTTTCTATATTGCTATGACACTGGTCAGGCCTGAGTTGTAGGGATATTACTTTGGCCTCCGTGCAAAGAATGGATTGGAAAGAGGAAAGATTTAAAGCAGAAAGAACAATTAGGAGGCTCTGAATCAATCTAGGAAACAGATGCTAAGAGAATAAGCTAGACTGATGGTTCTGTGAATGGAGAGAAGGGAATGGATGCAAAAAAAAGTTCGTGAAGGTGGAACTGATCAGACTTAACAATTGATTGGATATGGAAATGAGGGAAATTGAAGCATCAAATATGGCCCTGAAGTTGTGAGCTTGAGTAAGTGGAACAATGGTGATGCCCTTAACAGAAATAAGGAACTTAGGAAGAAGGGTAGGTTTTGGGAAAAGACCATGTATTCTAGTGCAATTTTTCTATGTGAATATAATATTTTCCTTTGTCTGACTCAACTGGCCACTTTTCAAAGAACTTTTATATGCATTTTCTTAAATGATTACCACAACAGTTCTGTGAGGTGTTATCTCCATTATGTAGGTGAGGATACTGGTGAGGCTCAGATTATCTTGCCCATGACCACACAAGCAAATGGCAGAGTGGATCGCTCCAGCAGAAGTTTGGCCAAACTATGACAGACATCAATGGAAGCCAAAATCAATTGATACGGTGCTTTTAGTTCTCTCTTTGAAAGATCTAAATTAAGCTGATACTTGCCAGCATCGTTTGGTGCCAGTAAGAGAGCTTGCGCAAATGCATGTGTTAGAATTGCCTTCAAGCAAAGAAAACATCCGATCCCCCCTCCCCCTTAATCTTTGTGAAGTCTGGCCATCTCACACCACAACTGACTCATGGCAGTCAGTATTGTGACAGTAGGGCTAGCCCAGCCACTGCCACTGTGTGATTTGAGAGAAATCAAAAGGATGGGGTTCCTGACATATGTTCCTCCCACCCTATATTACTGCTTCACTGGCTGGAGTTCATAGACTCATGGAATGTCACAAAGAGAACAAGCTCATGAGTCATTGTAAAGGGATCACCAAATCTCAATGCCAGGAGAGACCTGGAAGACTGTCTAACACAATTCTCTCACTTTACAGATAAATAGAAGTCCAAGAAACAAAGAGGGATTGGCCTGAAGTCATCTTGAGAAGTTAGTAGCAGAACTGTGACCAGAACCCAGGTCAACTGATTCTCAATCCAATTCCCTTCTCAGTTCTGCTATTGGAATCCATGTCTAATACTACATGGAATAAGGTACAAAGGAAAGAACCCAAGATTTGTAATCAAAAGACTGGAGCTCAAATCCCTATTCTAATAGTGGTCATGACCTTGGGTGAGACATTTCATGACTCTGATATTCTGTTTCCTTATCTGTTAAAAAACGAAGAAAAGTTTAGAATCTATAAGATCTCTATCAGCTCTAAATCCTAGGGGATTTAGAAATCTATAGGAGAATCACATCTTTCTTTCTCCCTCCCTCTCTTCCTCCTTCCTTCCCTCCCTCCTTCCCTCTCTCTTCCTTCCTTCCTTCCTTCCTTCCTCTTTCTTTCTTCCTTCCTTTCTTTCATTCTTCCTTCCTTTCTTTTTCTTCCTTCCTTCCTTTCTTTCTTTCTTACTTTATTCCTTCCTTCCTTCCTTCCTTACTTTATTCCTTCCTTCCTTTCTTTCTTTCTTACTTTATTCCTTCCTTTCTTTTTTCTTTCTTTCTCTTTTCTTTCTTTCTTTCTTCCCTTTTTTCTTCCTTTTTTTCTTCCATTCTTAACTAAACCCTTACCTCTGTCATAGAGTCTGTATTATGTATTGGTTCCAAGCCAGAAGAGCAGCAAGGGCTGGGGAAATGGGGTTCAGTGACTTGCTCAGGGTTGTATAGCTAGGAAGTGCCTCTGAGGTCATATTTGACCTCAGAACCTCCTATTTCCAGATCTGGCTCTCTATCCACTGAGCCACCTCGCTGCCCTGAGAGTCACTTCTTTAAGTTAAGGTGCATTATCTCCAAAAGAGCTCTGCCAAAATAATGCAGGAAACCATTAGTACCCCTTAAAACAGGGACAAGACAATTGTCTTAGGTAAGATTTGAAAATCTGTATGTTACTGTCCCTGGGGTTTTAACAGACAGGCAGAATATTTACTAATTGCTTACTGGGTTCCAGGCATTATGCTAAATGCTAGAGAGAAAAACAGAGATAGAGACAGACAGACAGAGACAGAGAGAGACAGAGAGATACAGAGACAGAGAGACAGAGAGAAACAGATAGATAGACCAAGAGAGTATTTACTATGTGTCAGACACTATATAAAGTTCTTGGGATAAAAATAAAAAACAAAGTAACAGGGATAAAAATATGAGAAGGCAAAATAGTCCTAACCATAGAGGAACTTACATTCTAATGGGTGAAGACAACACATAACAGGGTGTTAGGAAGGGGAAAGGTTGATTGGAGGAGAAAGAGAAGTCCAGAGAGTGAGTCATTAAAGTTTAGTTGGAGCCTTTGCCAAAACAGTGGTACAAGCCAGGTAATTATCAATCAATCAGAAAAGTATGCCCTACTAACAGGTTTCTTGAGAATGGAAAGGCAGCTGATGAGGAAGAGAAATCTAGAGAATAAAAAAAAAGGCATGAATGAGAAACCTTTATTGTTTATACATCAACTTAGCATCACAAAAATAAATACCTTTAGGCCATAGAGCAGAATTTATTGAGATAAAAAACATATACAGCCAGATTCTGATGAACACCAATAATGAATCCCCTGAAGTGGTTGTATTATTTGAATTTGTTCCACATATTTCCAGTGGGTTTGAGTCAATTATCATATTTAATATAATTAAAATTTTGATTGTGTGAACTTTAATATATGTGACTACTTCAGGGGATTCGTTATTCACAATAATCAGGACTATATTTATTTTTTTGTTTGCATATGAGATCTTTTTATTTTTTATTTTATAATTTAATTTTAATTTATTATTTTATTCCATTTTAACTAAGTGCTCTTTGCATTGAATCAGTGTGTTATTTGAACATGTTAAGCATAAACTACATTGGTAAGGAGCTCCTAAATGTAGAAATCAAAAAGTGCTGATCCAGTCAATATCTCCAACCTGAGAAGGAACAAGTGCCTTGTCATGCAGGGACTTAAGGGGCCAAGCTATACCAGGAGTTTTAATTTTCTGAACTTTGCTACCATGCTACAGAAAGCTTTTTTTTTTATTTACACATAGTTTGTTCTTTGATTTAATTGATTAACTTAATACAGAGTCCAGGCAAGCTTCACTCAAACATAAATGAGGAAACTGAGTCCAAGAAAAAGAAGTCTTTCTTTTTACCCTCAAAGGACACATAGTGTCACTCAAGCCAAGAGTTTAGGTCTTTTGGCTCTCATTCAGTACTCTGTACAAATGCTATTAGATTAGGCCACCCAGCAAAAATCTTTCCTGGGCCAGGAAAAGATGGATAGTTAGACGTTGTGTGGGTGAAAGTGAAGGGATGGAGGTAGGAAGGTAGGATGGTTGGGAGAAAGGAGAGAGGAAGGTAGAGGAAGGGAAAGGAAGGTAGTGGTCCCAGCCCTGGCAGGAGGAAATTGATCAGAGCCCTCAAATGAATGATCAGAGAGCAACTTTAGGGTTTTGAATAGCCAGGTTTTATTTTAATTAGAAAGGGAAAGGTCTAGGGAAAACTAGGAAGTAGACAGAAAGGGGAAAAGGCTCCAAGAGAGAGACCAGGGTTCAGGGTAGAGAGAGCCCAGCCAGCCTCCAAGGTTGAGAGAGAGAAAAGGCACCAAACTTTCCCTTTTATACTTCCCCTGACACTTCCCCCAAAGGAAGTAGGAGGTGTCAGGGGAAGTTGTAGCAGAGAGAGCCCTGGGAGACGTAGTCTTCCAGGGCTTACAATAATTTCAAATGACACAACATTGATGTTGATAATGTTGTTGTTGATGCTGGTGATGATGATGTGAATAGTGTGGATGATGATGGTGGTGGTGGTGGTTTTGATGCTGATGGTGTTGTGGATGATATTGATGATGTTGGTCTTGGTGTTGATGATGTTGTTGTTGATGGTGTTGATGATGGTGGTGATGGTGTTGATGTTGTTTATGACAATGATATTGATATTGATGAAACTGATGATGTTGTTGATGTTGCTGATGTTGTTGATGTTGATGTTGATGGCACTGATGGTGTTGTTGTTGATGATGTTGATGACATTGATGATGATTAAATTTGGAGTTGAAGATTTTCCTTCCATTTGAAATTTTCTGACCCTTCCCACTGTAATGATTAAAATTTTCTTGGAGACTGTCTCCAAACTCTTTCACCCTTCCATTGTACTAGTCTTCTCTCCACCTCCCCTCATGCACTTCTTTATGAAATATATATTTACCCCATTTGATCTCTTTTCCCATATTATCCTCTTTCTTACCCCTAGTTTTTTGTATATTTTTGATATATTGTCCACTACTGCTTGTCACTCTACCTTCTAGGTATACTTCTAGCATCATACCCTGATGATTATAACAATTTTTACAAGTTACCAATATCATCTTTTCTTATAGGAATACAAATTATTTGAACTTATTAGGTCCCTTAAAACAATTTTTCCCCTTTCTTAATTACCTTTTGGTGATTCTCTTGAATTCTGTGTTTGGACATCAAATTTTATGTGTAAGTCAGGTCTTTTCTTTGTGAATGCTTGGAAGTCTTCTATTTTATTAAATAACCATACTTTCTCCTGTAAGAATATAGTTAATTTTGCTGGGTAGTTGATTCTTGGTTGTAGACCCAGTTCCCTTATTTTCTGGAATATCATATTCCATGCCTTCTGGTCTGTCAGTGTGGATGTAGCCAGGTCCTGTGTTATCCTAACTGTGGTTCCATGATATTTGAATGGTTTCTTAGCAACTTGCAGCATCTTTTCCTTGGTCTGGTAGTTCTCGAATTTGGCTATAACATTCCTGGGCATTGTCAACTGGGGATCAAATGCAGGAGGTGATTTTTAATCTCCACTTTTCCCTCTTGTTCAAGAATGTTGGGGCAATTTTCTTGGATAATTTCCTATAGAATGATGTCCAGGCTTTTTCTTCTGTCATGATTTTCCAGTAGTCCAATCTTGCTTAAATTGTCTCTTCTAGGTCTATTTTCCAAGTCTATAGTTTTATCAATGAGATTTCATATTTTCATTGATTTTTTTCATTTTTTTAAAATTTTGTTTATAGACTCTTGCTGCCTTGTGAAGTCATTTGCTAGTTGTTGGATTCTAATTTTTAAAGACTGAATTTCATCCCTGGTTTTTTGGTCATCCTTCTCCTTCTGGTCTGTCTTTCTTTGTAGGTCATCTTTCACTTACTTTGCCTCATTTTCAAGCTGGTCAATTTTGGCTTTCAAGACACTATTTTCTTTTTTAGTTCATGTGCCTCTGTTTCCATATGACTTGTTTTGCTTTTTAAGTTCTTTTCCCAATTGTCTTCAACCTCTCTTAATTGTTTTTTTAATTGTGTTTTGAGTTCTTCCAAAGCTGGAGTCCAATTTTCTGGAGTTTCTGCATTTTTGCCTGGTGTTCTTTGTTCCTCCTCTATTCCATTTGCTCTTTGTTTATTACCTGGATAGAAGCTGTTGATTGTCTATGGGGAAGGGTGTTGGAGATGGAGCTTCCCTGCCCTCTGAAGGCTTCCTATGTGCCCTATTGATAGATTAGATTTTAGATAGATTAAGCCAGAGGCAGAGCTGATCAGCAGAGCTGGATGTGCCCTGAAACCAAAACCTTGAGAAGCCAGGCCCAAGATAGAGAGTAGTGACTGTGACTAGGCTGCCCTCCCCTCAGTGCTTCTCCAGATATCTCCCTGCTGGCTGTGGTCAAAGCTATGAGCCTGGTATAGCTGTGGCAGCAAGGCATTCACTCCAGGCTGGAGCCCTTACCCTAGATTCCAGTGACTACCAGAGACTCAGCACAGTAGGTGGGGGGAAGGGTCCTGGGACCTACCTTCTTCCTTTTCTTAAACCCAAGAATTCAGCCTTCTCTGGGTACCCTTTAAGTTGAATTGAGCAGGAGGGTCCCCCAGTTCTGTCCTGTTGTTTGATCTGGGTTTCTGTCCCCTTGAAGCACTTTGGTTTTGGTGTGGAAGGGTTTTCACAGAGGTCTAGATTTTTGCTGCTTCTAAGCAGCCATCTTGACTCCACCCCACTACAGAAAGCTTCAGAACTATATTTATAAAAAATGTCCCTAGAACCATATTTGTGTGTTGTGCCCAAGGTGACACCTCCTTTCTAACCCTTTATTCTGTATTCCCATACCCATGGCCATGTGAGCATCTAGTCTGACTCTTCATTGAGTTACAAAGCAGTGTAGAAACCTGTCCAAGGTTGCATGGGTGGGGAGTAGCAGAGCAAGATTTTCACCTGGGGCTTCTGACTATATATCTGATGGGGTGTTGTTAGGAAATTCACTGGATGATCTAGAGGTCCTAAAGAAAAAGTATATAAGATGAATGTGAAAAGGGTTAGAGTATAGACTATTGCATAGAAGTAGAAAATCTCAATGGGACCTCACTTTGAATCTCTACTCAGATACTCCCTAGCAATGTAGCTCTGATTGTCACTCCATCTTTCCAAGACTCATTTCCTTATCTATTTTTTAAACCCTTACCTTCCATCTTGGAATCAATACTATGTATTGGTTCCAAGGCAGAAGAGTGTTAAGGACTTGGCAATGGGGGTCAAGTCACACTTGCCCAGGGTCACACAGCTGGGAAGTATCTGAGGTCAGATTTGAACCTAGGCCTAGCTCTCAATCCACTGAGCCACCCAGCTATCCCCTCTATTTTTTTAAAGACTATCCTATGACTATTAACTGGGGGAGAAGAGGGTGGTAGGCTATCTCAAGCATCAGGAGGTCAGCACAGCCTAAAAAGTGAGGAAATTAAGTTCTATTTCCAGTTTTGCCACTGTCTAGCTATGTCGCCCTTGATAGATAATCTCTCTGGACTTTAGTTTCTTCTCATATGAAATCATGATATTGGATTATTGCTAAGGATTCTGCCAGGCTCTAATAATCTAATCCAGATCTATGAGGGAACCTAGGAGCTGGCTCTGTAGTGTGTGTGTGTGTGTGTGTGTGTGTGTGTGTGTGTGTGTGTGTGTGTGTGTTATAGGGAGGGTGAGATAAAACAAAAAGAGGGAAGGGGGAGGAAAGAAAGTAAAAAGAGAAAAATCAATATATTTCAACCTAAACTTAATGTCAGAGAAATAGCACTGGGTTTAGAAGCAGAGGATCTGGGTTCAAATCCTGCCTCTGCAATTTTCTACATGAGAGAGATAGGCCTGAGTTTCCTCCACTGTAAAATAAAAAGACTATATTAGTTAGTCCTAATCTAAGATTGGATCCTCTGAAAAGTCTAGATGGGACTTTAGAGTTAAACAGAGAAGGGATGATAAATGTTTAGCAACTGGCTCTCAAAAAAAAATGTATGCAGAGGGCAGGGAGGTGGTTCACTAGATAGAGCACCAGACCTGGAATCTGTAGGACATGGGTACAAATCTGACCTCAGATGCTTCCTAGCTATGCTACCCTGGGCAAGTCATTTAAGCATAATTGCTTTGTTCTTTCCATTCTTCCATCTTAGAGTTGATACTGGAAGATAGGTAAGGTTTTTAAAATAGGGTAAAGGTTAAAAGATAAGGTAGGATTAAGGTAAGGGTTAAAAAAAAAAAAAGACCAATTGCCTGCCATGTAGGACAATGAATCTAGATCTGGAAGGGTCCTCAGTGACCATCTTGTCCAACCCCTTCATTTTATAAATGAAAGAACTGAGGGTGAAAAGAGTGACTTGCACAAGGTCATACCAGTAGTAAATATTAGTGGTGACTTTTGAAATCCAGGTCCTCTGACTCCAAAACCACTGTTCTTTCTACTGTACTACAATGTAATAGGCACTCAAATCAATTGACATTAATTGACAAATTATTGTGGAATTTTCAGTTTAGCCATGCAGGAAACCACAATTGTTACTCAAAAGTAAGGAAGGAAGGAGGTTTATTATACATACACATGTGGACCCAGCCAAGGATCATTCCTTTAAAGCAGTGGTTCCAACTTTTTTGGCCTACCACCCCCTTTCCAGAAAAAATTGCTTAGCCCCCTGGAAATTAATTTTTTTTAATTTTGATAGCAATTAATAGGAAAGATAAATGCACCTGTGGCCATCACTGCTCCCCTGGATCACTGCAGCACCCACCAGGGGGCAGTGGTGCCCACTTTGGGAATCCCTGCTCTAAGGGAATGAGCTGGGCACTGAGGAAAGGAACTCTGGGTATTTTATACACCATCAACTGGGGACGATTTCCATAGGTTACATGATACATACACAATCAGGGGTTTCTACAGGCTTCCATGGATTGATACATACACAAGAGTTTCCATGGGTTATGAACACAAATATGATGGGCAAGAACAGGCATCAGAACATAGACAAGGACAGATATCCATCATGGATTTGTTAGGCTATAGTAGGAGAAGTAATAGTGTCCTATGAAGTAGAACTTACTTGCTTTGTTCAGAAGTTCCAGCAGGTGCAGGGGAAGGAGGGACCATTGATAACAAACTTCTGAGTGTTTCAGCCTTGCAAAGCCAGTCCTTAGAGCATAAGGGGGTGCATAAAGGGAGAGTTCAGAGGATTTTCCACTACAAAATGACAATACCATATATTGGTTTTTTTGTTGTGTGTGTGTGTGTGTGTGTGTGTGTGTGTGTGTGTTTTAGAACTGTGTATTGGCTCCAAGGCAGAAAAGTGATAAGGGTTAGGCAACAAAATAGGTTAAGTGACTTACTCAGGGTCACACAGCTGGAAAGTGTCTGAGACCAGATTTGAATCTAGGACCTCCTGTCTCTAGGTCTGGCTCTCAATCCACTGAGCTACCCAGCTGCCCCCCTAATACCATATATTGTTGATGATAAACTCTAGAGGCTCTCTATTACCTCCAGATCCAAATATAAAATCCTCTGAAATAAAAAGCCTATCTTAACCTACTTCCTTTTGGTCATTCTAGTCTTATAAATCACTCCCAAGTGGGTTAGTCAACAATCACTTATTAAGTGCCTACTATGTACCAGGCACTGGGCTAAGCACTACAGGCCCAAGGATGGTGATAGTGAGTGCTTGGATTATTTGTTTTTGATTGCTTTCTATTATAAAACCCAACAAAAAAAAAAAGTTCCTGCCCTCAAGGAGCTAATATCCTAAAGAAGGAAAAGGAAGCTACTGGCTTCCTTACTATTCTTCAAATAAGACACCCTTTTCCAGATTCTGGACATTTTCACTTACAATCTCCAAACCTGAAAGGATCTCCCTCTTCATCTTTACCTTCTATCTTCTCTGGCTTCTTCTATGTCTCAGCTTTATTTCTGTCTTCTGCAAGAGAATTTTCTCAATCCCCCTGAAAGCTAGTGCCTTCCCTCTGAGATTGCCTCCCATTTACACTGCGTGTATCTTGTATTTATATAATTGTTTATTGTCTCCCCCATGGGAATGTGAAGCCCTTGAAAAAAGAATCTATTTTTTGTCTCTGTATCCCAAGTTCAACACCTTTTTTTAAGCAGCTCAATAAATAGTGACTCAGCTTATCTATCAAACTGAAAGTTTTAAAAACACCTTCATCTTCTGTCTTGGAATCCATATTAAGTATTGGTTCCAAAGGAGAAGAATGATAAGGGCTAGGCAACTGGAGTTTAAGTGACTTGCCCAGGGTCACAATGAGGAAGTATTTGAAGTGAGATTGGAACTCAAGACCTCCTGTCTCCAGACCTGGCTCTCTATCCACAGGTTGCCCCAAATTGAATTGAATTTTATTGGATTAGATTAGATCCTAACAGCATAGAATAGATTGGATTTGGACTGTATTGTATATAAAGGCTCCCAGGATACAGAAACAGGCAAAAGTGATTCCAAGGAATCTATTTTGGGAGACTGGAACTTTTGCTTGTCCAGACCTTGGCTGACACAACAGCTGTTCCCTGTTCTTGTTAAAAAACCCCATGCTGACACCAAGTTACAGTTAGGAATTAGGTTAGTCCTTTAGCGCCCTGGCTCTCTGTTACTCTTTGAGACACTGCCTCCTCCTCCTTCCCACTCCCCCCCCCCCCCCCATGGCTGTTGGACAAACAATTATAATTGTGTGCTTCTATTCTTTCCCTCTCCCACTTTTTTATGACTGGTAGCTGCTGCTCACTCACTCTGTTCCCCCCATATAACCCCTGGAGTTCCAGGGGAGGCCCCGTGGGTCCCCACCCCAGGAGGATGCCCTGCTGGTAGCTTCCCCTTTGCCAAGCCTCACAAGCTAACGCAAGGGGCTGCGATTGCTCTCCAAAACCCCCGGTTCTGACACCAGCACAGCCAATGTCACCGGCTCTTGCCATGGCATTTAAGCAAGAAAAATATTGTACTCCCCATGGAACAATTGGCTTCTATTGGGAAGGGAGGAGTGAACTCCCTGAGCCAAATTGAAGTTCTGTTAGTTTCCAAGTCCTGTAGAATTGGCTGGTCTTCTGCCCCCTGCCCTAGGATGGCACTCCTCAGGGATCACAGGATTAACACCCCCGCCCCCCCACCCCTACCCTCCATAGCCCCTGAGAGTGACGTCTCCCCACTCTGCCAGGGACGGACACTGGGAAGACTCCCAGGGCACACTCTGCTACCTGCAGACCCTGTGGCCCAGCATTCATTTATTGCATCAGCCTTCCTCTCTCTTTTCTGACAGAAGAAGAGGAAATCCGGCATCTCTGAAAAGGCTCCATTGAATGGAGGGGGTGGAGCTGACTGGTTCATCTTGTAAAGAGGAAGATGGAGGAAAAAACATTCTTTCCTACAATAACAGTCCTCTTTTAGAGGGCCAAAGCTCTTCTTTCTGGGGACCTCTGGGTAGAAGTGGCTGAGGGCAGCATGCTATTATCCATCTTGGGAGCCACAGCATTTCTTCGGCAGCACCCCTGAGGCAGAGAGGAGAGCATGTTGGAACACACACCAGACTGGGTGATGAGCCTGGGAAAACTGAGGGTTTGTTTCAGAAATGCAAAGGTGTGGGCCTGCAGAAAGGATGTGACAAATGCTTCCAGTTTGGGTCCAAACTGTTCCTCTCCTCCTTATCTCCTCCCCCTCACATCCACACACCCACACCATAGACACGCCACGCACGTCCTGCAAATAAATAGAGCCAGGGCCTGGCCTTGGCATGGTGCCCTTTTTCCTTCTTTAAGGGTTGCTGCAAAAAGTAAATGTTTTTTTACCAGTTAAGGGAAACAATGTAAGAGAAAGCAGGCTCATGAAGCACAGAATAGTTATGGGAATCTTATCCCCTCAAGGGAGACTTAAACTAACCATAAATAACCTCTTTCCATTCCTTCCTTCCTTCCTTCCTCCCTTTTTTCCTTCCTTTTTTCCTCCCTCCCTCCTTCCTTCCTGCTTTCCTTTTTCTTCCATACCTTCCTTCCTCCCTCTCTTCCTTCCTTCCTTTGTTCCCTCACTTCTTCCTTCCTTCCCTGCCTCCCTCTTCCTTTCCTCCACCCCTTCCTCCTTCTTTCCTTCCCTCCCTCCCTTCTTCCTTTCTTCCCTCCTTCCTTCCTATCTTCCTTCTTTCTTGGGCTAACTAACCTCAGAACTACAACTAGCATTGGGCAAATCCTTCCTCAAGGTTTCTGACACCAAACTGTTCCCCCACAGTGACTGCTCTCTCTTCACTTTGTCTCCAAGTTTTTTGCCATGGACTCTCTAGAGCAGAGATTCTTAACCTGGAACTTGTGGACATCTTTTAAAAACATAAATGTTTCACTATAATAATTCATTTTTTATCTTCTTATATATTTTATGCATTTAAGATAATTATTCCAAGAAGAGATCAATAGATTTTACCAGACTGCCATAGAGAAGTACAGGGTCAAAAAAAAAAAAGTAACTATTCTTAAATGTAGGTTGTCCCCTCTTCCTGTCTTCTGTGCTCTCACTCTTCCTCCTACTCCCAACCTGGTATTATCCTCTGAGTCCTGCCCAGAGATGTTTAGCCAGGTTTTAAAAAAACAAACAAACTACTTACAACTCTGACTAGCTATCTTCCTAGTTGAGGAGCCTCTGGATCTGGCCCCACCATTTGGCAGCTACCAGGCTGCCTCGGAAAGCATCTGGCCCAGGAATACCAATTCTTTTGAATATCATCCCCATAATCCCTATCAGTTCTTGCCTCTAACTAACTTCCTCTCAGTTCTTAGAGTTCTCCACATTAGCAAGATTCTACCCACCGCCATCAAGGGAAGGGTCTTTTTAGAGGAATGTTGGCTCTAGAGAGAGAAGGGACCTAGGAGATCATTTTGTCCAATGCCCTCATTTTACAGAAAACTGAGGCCCAGAGAGAGCAAGGACTCTTGATGTCTAGTGCATTGCTTTTTCCACTATACTACATAACCTGTTGACAAATCAAGAACCCATTATTCTGCCAGTGTGGCAAATTCTCTTAAATGACTGTATGTAAATGTAATATCAACATCGATGACTACCCTCTTAAAGAGTCTCCTCCAAGAAGTTATATGATTTTCCAATGATCACACAGCTAGTCCATATCATAAGGGAGATTTGAACCAAAGTCTTTCTGATTCCAAATCTAATATCCTGTTTACTAAGCCACACTGGATTATACCACAGTTGAATAATAATAATAATGTAATCATACTTTAAATTTTACAGAGTTTTCCTTGAAACAACTCTATGAGAGAGGTAGCACGATGTCATCATCCTAACTTTTCAGATGAGGAACTGAAGCTCAGAGAGATAGATGGCACAACCCACGGTCACATAGCTAAGTGCTAGAGCCAGGACTAGAACCCAGATCATTTGACTCAAAGATCAGTACTCTGACACTCTTAGTTTGTTAAGCCAATGAATCCAAACACAATATATTTCCATTAAAATTGCATGGGCTTTCTTCATGATTTGTCTGATTTCTTTATGCTTTTTTAAGTTGTGCAGGCCATTCTTAAGCAATTTTCAAGTTGGATTTTCAAGACACTTTCATTTCTTTATCTTCTTCCTTTTCTCTATTTCTGGCCAATCAGACTCTATAAAAGCCCACAAACTGACCCATAAAAAGATGATGGAACAAAAAGGGGCTAGAGTAAAGAGACAGAAGAAAGAGTGGGGAAGGGAGAGTGGTGAGGATGGATCAAAGAAAACTCTGCAGAATTTGTGTGGAGAATAATATGTGGTGTTTGTGTGGTCATTAACATAACCAGAAACACCTGGATACACCTTAGAAGACGATCTACTATATGATTCCACTAGCACGTTAACACTAAGCCCTGCCCTCCCCTACAAAAGCACACAGTTCACAAGCTCCAGAGAGGACAAGACAAAGCTTTATTGCCAAGTTGCAAAGTATAAAATAGAGCTCATAGCACAGATCCTGGAAAAGGAAAACATCTGCCAATGAATAAATAGACTCTTCTCTGAAGAATTGATGGAGTCTTAAGTCATTTCGAAGTCAGGTACTAGGAAGGCTCTCAGCAGGCACCTCTCTTGCATGTCATCAGCCTGTGGCTCCCTACTGAGTTTCCTCCAGCTGTTCTAAAGAGAAAAAATTCCCTTTCCATGATATTGGTACAAAAGAAACACTCCAGAGTCTTATTATCTTGGCAAGTGATAGATCTAATGCAATGCTAGCATTCATTGCAATTCTTACATCGAGTTAGTGTAATGCTAGCATTCTTTTACAGATTTAATATAATGCTAGAATTCTTACACAGATTTCACACAATTCTAGAATTCTTACTGACATAGAGTTAATGTAATGCTAGAATTCTTTTTTTTTTAAATAAAGCCATTTATTTTATTGGTTAACATTGGATTCTTATGCCACAAGGACACAGGCTCCACCAACACCCTTAATTTTTTCCTCTGCTCTTCTGCTGAAGAATTTTGCCTTCACAATGACTGGCTGCGTGGGCAGTTTCCCCTTTCCTAGGACTTTGTAGTAACCAGAGCGCACAACATCAATGATTGGGGCAAGCCCATCCTTGCTTTTGGCAGCATTAATCCTGGTCTGCTCACTGACCAGTGTCCACAGTTTGTCAAGGTTGACAGTTGGGCAGTAGCTTTGGTTCTTCTTCAAGTGGTAATGCCTCATTCCCACTTTCCCAAAGTAACCTGGGTGATATTTGTCCAAGTTGATTCGGTGACGGTGCAGGCCTCCTGCATCACCGCGACCTCCGGGGTGCTTGCCAATGCGTCCGTGGCCATGACTGACGTGCCGGAGCTTCCGCGTCTTCCTCAGTCGGGAAGGCTGCGAAGGAAAAAGTCAGGGCGTCGGAGCACGGAAGCCGGCGGGGGCGCGGGCCCCTACATCGGCAGGCCCCACGCGCCCCCGGCGCACACCTGCGCCGCCTTAACCCACCCCACCACCCCCGCCTCTGGACCGCGTGGCCGCTCTAGGTCCCTAACACAGGGACCCGGCATGGGGAGGTTAGGGAAGGGGGAGGGAAGAGAAGGAAACAAGAGATTCGATCTATGCCCCTCCACCCGCGAGCCAACCCGTGCGGACTGGGCCAATCCGTCCAGGGCCCAGAGACCCCACCACCAATGCTAGAATTCTTACACAGATTTAATATAATGCTAGAATTCTTACATCAATTTCATGCAATGCTAGACTTCTTACACAGAATGAGCACAATGCTAAACTTCTTACATGGATTTTCATGCATTGCTAGATTTCTTCCTTA
>NC_058131.1:641730721-641757210 GCF_016433145.1 Gracilinanus agilis
CACACACACACACACACACACACACACACACACACACACACACAACACACGCATTCATGGCATGGTAGGTGAGGGGGCCTCAGCACTGGAACTGAGGAAAAGAAAAGAAAACTGGAGGTAGAGAATGTGATCATAGGATTCACTGGAGGAAGGAATTAAAGTTCTCTGTTTGGCAGTGAGAGGTAACAAACATAATGGGAAAGGGAAGGGAATAGACACTTTTATAGCACCTACTATGTGCCCAGTACTGTGCTAAGAGTCTTCCAAATATCTGGTTTAGCTAGAGAACTGGCCTTAAGGCTTGGGAAACTTGTGGTGAAGTCCTGGCTCTGGCATATACTGGCTGTGTGATGCATTAAACTGGGAGTTCTTTTAAGAGCTGGAGCTTTTATTGGTCTTTTTGTATATCCAAAACTTAACACAGTTTCCTGACACCATGCTAAGAATAACTAATAAATGTATGTTGGTTGACTGACTGACCCGGGACAAATCATCTAATTGCTTAGTATTCTTGTCGAATGTGTCCATTTTCAATGATAAAGGTAATTCCTCACTTGGGAGTTCCCCATACCAATGAAATCACAAATTCAGTCCCTATCCCTTAAGCCCTTTGGCCAAAGGAAGCAGAAGCAGGAGCAGTGGAAGCTGCAAAGAGACAAATTTAGGCTTAATGACAGGAAAAACTTCTGAAGAATTAGAACTACCCAAAAGGAGTATGGAGAGGGCAGCATCTCCTCTAGAGACCCTTAGGCAAGGCAGTCAGGAGGGTCACTTGTGTTCTAAAGGTATGCTGCTCAAGTCCCTTCCAGCTTGGAGAGTCTGACTCTGTCCTAGTCAGAGGTGGCAGAGTGCAGTGAAGACTCCCTGGACTAAGGGATAAAAGACTAGGGATTAAGTTTCAGCTCTACCACTTACTAAAGTGACTTAAAAACATAAATGTACATATTTGAGTGTCTGAATACTCCATCCTTCCTTTTATGGAGTAATTTTTGTAGTAGTAATAGTGGTAGTAATAGTAGTAGTACTGGTAGAAGTAGTAGTAATGTGGTAGTAGTGGTGATAGCAGTAGTAGTTGTGGTAGTGGTAGTAGTAGTGGTGGTGGTGGTAGTAGAAGTGAAGTGGTACTAGCAGTGTTAGTGGTGAAAGTTGTGGAGATGGTGGTAGTAGTGGTGGTAGTGGTGGTAGTAGTAGTAGTAGGTAGGAGGAGGAGGAGTAATAGTAGTGGCATTGGTGGTGGTGGTAGTAAAAGTACAGTTGTACTAGTAGTGGTAGTAGTGAAGGTTGTGGAGATGGTGATGGTAGTGGTGGTGGTGGTGGTGGTGGTAGTGGTAGTAGTATTAGGGAGGAGGAGGAGGAATAGTAGTGGTAGTAGTAGTGGTAGTAGTGATGGTTGTGGAGGTGGTAGTGGTGATAGTGACAGCATTTATATAGATCTTTAAGATT
The DNA here is from genome assembly GCF_016433145.1 of Gracilinanus agilis. Classification (NCBI taxonomy): domain Eukaryota; kingdom Metazoa; phylum Chordata; class Mammalia; order Didelphimorphia; family Didelphidae; genus Gracilinanus; species Gracilinanus agilis. The sequence goes on from NC_058131.1 coordinate 641,732,165, forward strand.
TGTAAAAACAACTTACAAATATTTCTCATTTAACCTCACAATGACCTTAGGAGATAGATGCTGTTGTTGGCACCATTTTACAAATGAGGAAATTGAAGTGACAAAAGACTAATCAACTTGCCCAGGATTCCACAGCTAGTAAGTAACTGAAGCCAGATTTGAACTCAGACCTTCCTGCCTCCTGGTCCAATGTTCTATCCACTGTGACACCAGCTACCTCAAATGCCATTTGCATGTGATACAGGAAAGGTCCAAAGCATATGGTGGACATCTTCAAAGGACCTCAGTCACCATCTAGTCTGACCTATGCTAGAAAGGAATCTTCACTTCAACATATTTCAGCACGTCTAAACTAGGTTTAGGGTAGTGAATGGGCCACCTAACTGTTGGTGAGTTAGGGAATTATGTACCCCAAGTACATAAAGACTTCCCCTTTTGGAATGGGCAAATGAACACCTTGGAGCACTTACAGCTTGTTCAGACATTGATGACACCAATATCATTCACTGCATCCCAAGCCATGACTAGTCATCTTGATTTTTGTCTTTCCACTAGCCTTGGATGACTCTGGAAAAGAGGGTAAAAGTTGATGACTTTGCAACTCTAACTTTTTTATATCCAATTCATGAGTAAGTCAAGACATCATCCTGTGGATAAAGAAAGATGAACATCTCTGTGCTAATGACTCTCAGATCTAGATATCTGATCCTAGTCTCTCTGCTGAGCTCCAGTACCACATCATCTATTTGCATTCCAAAATGTAGATTCCTAGAATCATCTCAAATTCATCATGTCCAATAAAAGCCCATGACCTATATCCCCTGAAGCCTGCACCTGTTCCTGAGCTTCTCTAATTCTGTCTAGGGTACCAGCATCCCTCTAGTCTCCCAGGTTAACAATTTCACCATTATCTTTAATTTCTCACTTCGCTACACCCCACAGATCTCATTAATTGGCAAATCTTGTCATTTCCATCTGCCCAGTACATCCCATATCTACCCCTTCACATCATTCACAGCCACCACTTCAGTTTAGTCCTCCACAACCTTTTGCTTGGACTATCACAATACAGGTAGCCTTGTTGCCTCAAGTGTCTCTCCATTCTCCATACATCTGTCCCATCTGTCCAAGTACAGATTTAACTATTACTCCTCAATTCAATAACCTCCAGTGGCTTCCTGTTCACTCTAGGATAAAACAGAAACTTCTCTATTTGTGGAGAAAGGAGAATGGAGAGAAGAGAATAAACATTTATATAGCACCCACTATAAACCAGGTACTGTGCTAAGTGCCTTTTAACAAATATTATCTCGTTCCATCTTCATAGCAACTCTATGAGATAGTTACTATTGTTATCATCACTTTACATTTAGGCAAACTAAGACAAATAGAGTTTAAATGACTTGCCTACTATCACAAAGCTAGCAACTATCTAAGTCAGTGATGGGCAAACTTTTTAAAGAGGGGGCCAAAGGAAAGGAAATACTCATCTGTCTGTCTGTTTCTAAGGCAACACTTTCGAAGGTTCATTGTATTGTATCCTACTCATTGTATTTGTCAGATTAGGAATAATGTCGCACAGCAGGATAGAACATTTCAGGGGGCAGTAGTTTGCCCATCACTGATCTAAGACCAAATTTGAACTCAGATCTTCCGGAGTCACAACTTTTCCCTAGCCTCCCCTTTTTCTATATGAACTGGAAGAACCTCCAGGAACTGATGCAGAGTGAAATGAGCAAAACAAAGAGAACATTATACACAGAAAGTGAAACATTGTGGAATGATCCAATGTAATGGACTTTGCTACTACAAGACAATCCCAAGGTACTTTTGAGAAAGAACTGCAGGAATAGAAACACAGAAGAAAAACAAATGACTTGTCTATTTTATATGGATGGATATATGATTGGGGGATTGGATTTTTAAAAGATTGCTCTATTGCAAAAAATGAATAATATGGAAATAGGTATAAGTAATGGCAACATTTGTATAACCCAGTGGATATGCTTATTGGATCTAGGATGGGGGGAGGGAAGAGGGGAGGTAAAAAAACAAAATATGTATTTCTCTAATTATAAGAGATTTAGAACACTTTTTAATATATTTATTGATAGTTTTAGAAGGTAAATGCTATTGCCTATCCAAAAATTGCCTATTCATGTCCCTTGCCCATTTATCAGTTGGGGAATGGCTTTATTTTTCTGAAATATTGATTTAGCTCCTTATATATTTGAGCAATTAGACCTTTGTCAGAGTTTTTTGTTATAAACATTTTTTCCCAATTTGTTGATTACCTTCTAATTTTGGTTGCATTTGGATTCGTTTGTACAAAAACTTTTTAATTTAGTATAATCAAAATCATTTATTTTACATTTTGTAATTTTCTCTTACTCTTACTCGGTTTTAAAATCTTTCCTTTCCCAGAGAACTGACAAGTATACTATTCTATGTTTACCTAATTTACTTAATTTCCTTCTTTATATTCCTGTCATTCACCCATTCTGAATTTATCTTGGTGTAGGGTATGAGATGTTGATCTAAACCTAATCTCTCCCATACTGTTTTCCAATTTTCCCAGCAGTTTTTGTCAAATAGTGGATTTTTGTCCCAAAAGCTGAGCTCTTTGGGTTTATCCTAGACTATCTTGCCGAGGTCATTTACTCCAAGTCTATTCTACTGATCCTCCCTTCTGTCTCTTAGCCAGTACCATATTGTTTTGATGACTGCTGCTTTATAGTACAGTTTAAGATCTGGTACTGCTAGGCCACCTTCCTTCACATTTTTTTTCATTATTTCCCTTGATATTCTTGATTTTTTGTTCTTCCAAATTAACATTATACACAGAGACTGATACATTGAGGTAAAATAGAATGTAATGGACTTCTCTACTAGCAGCAATGCAATGACCCAAGACAATTCTGAGGGACTTCTGAGAAAGAACACTATCCACATCCAGAGAAAGAACTGTGGGAGTAGAAACACAGAAGAAAAACAAATGCATGAACACATGGGTTGATGCAGATATGATTTGGGATGTAGACTCTAAAAGACCACCCCAGTGTAACTATCAGTAATATAATAGTCTTGATCAATGACACATGTAAAACCCAGGGGAAATGTGTGTCACCTATGGGGGAAGGGGATTGGAGGGGAGAGAAAGAACATGAATCATGTAACCATGGAAATTTTTTCTAAAAAAAAAAAAAGAAGAAAAGAAAATGAAATATGAAAACATGGGAAACAAATTTTTAATGCATTCCTCCCCTTCCCACACCTCCAACCAAACTGCTCATCTCTTTTTTCCTCAAACACAGCACCAGCATCTCTTTCCATACCCTCACTTTGGCTGGTCACCATACCTGAAACGTATTCCCACTCTTTCATTGAATACCTTCCTTCTTCCTCAAAGAACACCTCACTTACTTTCCAAATTTTAACTCAAAGCTCATCCTCTTCATGAAACTTTTCCTTATCCTTCCATTTGCTAGTGTCTCCCCTCCCTAAACTATCTCGTAGTTATCCTTTATGTGTTTACATATGTACATATGTGACCTGAAAATATAAAATCTCCAAGAGCACAAACCAGTATGGAACATAGAAGGATTTCTTGGTTGATTAATTGTTAGTTGGACTCTGGACCTCAGTTTCCTTATCAATAAAATGAATATCAATTTGCTTTGTGTAATTAGTATCTGCTCCTCAGGACTCTAAATCCCAGCATCCCAGTTTTGTTCTCACATTATGTCCTTATGTTTTGGAGATAAAGTTTTGTGTAGCCCCGCCCCTCTTTTCCCATGAATGTGGTTGGGAAAACTTTTCTTTACTCAGGTTTTTACTTTTGTTTTTGTGTTTTTTTCTACTTCAAGTGATTATTAATAAATCTTATAAAATGTAATACTTGGAGTTATTGGACATTAATTTTAAACTTACAGCTTCCATGGTGCAACTATGAAGCCAAAGTAAGATGATTTATGAGAAACCTCCTTGGAAACCATAAGGCAGTATAGATAAGTCAAGGATTATTAAAACCCTTTTATAATCTTGAAGTGTTTAGTCAAATTATAATCTTGCTTTTCTTCCACAGTAAACATTTATAAAGTTTCAGCTGGCTGTGAAAAAGGCCTTCAATTCTACTGGTAGTGGAAACATTTGTGTTGGCAGCCTGTTCTCCATGTATTGAATGTAGCCATGAAGGAAGCTTGGTGTTAACCTTTAAGCTGCCTGGTGGGGTACCAAGGGGGCAGAATGAATCAGAGTCAAAGTCTCAGGAAGGGGACACCAAGAGTCATTATTAAATGGAAGAAATGGAAGAAATATCTTTTTCATTTAGTCACTTTAAAGATCAGTTTGCCTACCTCACAGGGTTGCAGTAGGGGAAAGTACTCTATAAATCTTAAAGCATTATATAAATGTGAGTTGCTGTTTTTGTGAACTATTCTTTGGTTTCCACTAGCCTTGCTATTTAAGGAAGCCTCAGTTAGAGACATCGACTTGGTTGGAAGATGTGTGAAATCCAACCCCTCAGGGAGATGCTAGAGATGAAGTATGGAATAGAGGCACACATGGGTAGGATTTGGAACAGAAAGAGACCTTAGAGATCGTCTAGAGCCTCTAGTCTAACTCCTTTACTTGACAGATGAGGAAAATGACAGAGGAAGTGATTTTCCCAAGGCTGCAGGAGTCAAGATTCTAACTCCAGCTTCTCAAAGTCAAATTTCATTTTACTATCCCTCCTTCTATTACTGATTCTAAACATTTTCACTTATATCAAGCTAGAGAAATGGTTCTGATCACCATGGTAGAATGGATAACAACAGTGGGATTTGAAGTCAGAGAACCTGGAGTTCTGGAACCCGGAGTTAGAGAATCTTCAAATCTATACCTCTAGAACTTTCTACAATTATGACTTTCATTAACTCATTTAGCTTCTCTCAGTTTTCTTATCTCTAAAATGGGAAATGAGGGATTAAATTATCTCTAAAATCCCTTATATCTCTAAATCTATGATCCTATCATCCACTCTGGCACTCTCTCTACCATATTGTGTAGATATAAATTTAGTCATTTTTTTCAGTCATGTCTGAATCTTCATTTTGGGATTTTCTTTGCAAAGATACTGGAGCAGTTTGCCATTTCCTTCTCTGGTTCATTTTGCAGATGAGGCAAAGAGAGTTAAGTAACTTGCCCAGGGGGGTCTGAGGCTGGATTTGAATTCAGGAAGATGAATCTTCCTGACTCGAGGCCTGGCAAGCTCTTCACTTCACCACCTAGCTTAAAAGTAATACATTTATACCTAGTCAACCCACATACTTTCTTGACTCCTATTTTCACCCCAAAGAAGAAGGTGAAAAAAATAATGGGAGCATCTAAGTACTAACTTCCACAATCTAGAGACGTTCCAATATTGATCCTCTCTTCCCTGACTAATCATCCGTGTCTGCCAATCATATTGAGTTTTGCAGAAATGGGGTATTAGATTAAAAGTGGGGGAGTATGAAGAGATGAGAGGAAGAAAAAAGGAGAGAAGAAAGATACTTCCAGTAGCAATTTGACATGCCTACAAGATTGAAGGAGGTAGAATGAAAGTTGCTCCCCAAACTTGACCCTTGCTCTCTCTGTTTATCTATCCCTCACCCTTCTTCCTCCCAGGCACCTCTCCCCAACACTAATCTGAGCAAAAAAACTCATCTACAGACCTTAAGAGATGCAAGTGTTCTCTGAGTCAGATCCCACCAATACCTTTACTCAGGATCCTGATGGATCTTTCTCAGTTCTAACTGTTTATCTGGGCAGCATCTCAAGTGCTGGCCTAGCAGACTTTCTCAAATCAGGTTAGTGGCACGGCTACCTCCTACTTACTCCTGGTATTGACTGATTCAAAGATTGCAGTTGTCCAAACAGACCCACGTTAATTTTTAATTCAACTTTGTTGATTTTCTGCTTTTCTCCTTGTCCTACAAACTGGTTACCTGATCATAAGACAGTAATCTTTTTCACCTTGAACTTATCTTTCCATTCCTCTGCCCCTCTTATGTTTTTTCTGTTTTGTAAGATTTTCATATGTTCTTAATTCGGCATCCAGTTAAATCCTAAGCAATTAATTTAGTATATTTTTAATGTCACCTTTCATTTGGACAGAGATTTACGGTACATAAAGTGCTTTTACATCCATCAGAATTGTCATAGTGTAGAGAAAAGGACCTGGAATTGGAGTTAGAAAACCTGGATTCCAAATTGGGCCCTGCCCATTAGAATCCTAGGCAAATCAGTAGGCTGTTTCCTTCCTTCTACTTCTCTGTAACCTGAAATTGGGCCTCAGTTTCCTTGTTTCCCCTCTTCTAATTATTTCCTATTTGTCCTGTATATAGCATGATATATATATTTACATGTTTTCTCCCCCTTTAGACTGTAAGCTCCTTCAGGGCAGGGACTATCTTTTGCCTCTTTTTGTATGCCCCGAACTTAGCATAGCACCTGGCATGGGATAGGTATTTCATGAATGTTGATTGATTAATAGGGGTAAGGGGGGGACTTGATGATCTCACAGATGACCTCTGATTCTAAACCCTTGCAGTAGCCCTATAAAGTATTATTCTGTTAATTTTATAGGTGATGAAAATGTAGCTCCAGAAGTGAGATGACTCCCCTCACCCAGTTATTAAGCAGCAGAATCACGACACAAACTCAGATTTTCTGAGTCCAATTCTAGTGCTTTTCATTACAACACTGGCCTTCTCTGGTGGGCAGAACCAATAGTGAGCCAAAGGTTGCAGTGAAATTCTCTAAGTATTGTCATGAAGGAGGGACAGTAACTCTAAACAGCAGGTGCATCGATCTCTTGAGTCTTATCCCAATTTGTGGTAAGTCTCTTACTTCTTGGCTCAGTGCTGGGGCTCTCAGGAGAAAGGCAGCAAGCAAAAGGCAGTAAGTTCTACCCATAGATGATCTGCCCAAAGTCATGCTCAACTAAGTGGCAGACAGAATGAGAATCTTGTGTCCCTCGGGCCAGGAAGCCAAGGGAAGTTGAGAACTTTGGGGAAATGAGCCTTCGTCAAGGACACTTCTCCCCTTGCTCTATGCCCCACCCTCAATGACACCCTGAGAAGTCCAGTACTAAGAAGAATGTTTCTTTAGGCTGACCCCTTTCTAGTCCAGAGGCTGTAGTTTTTGCATAAAACCATTGGCCTGTCCACAGAAAGCCTCTGGGTAGATTTCTCTCCCCACCCATTTGTTGATGAACAGTTCATCTCTAAACCAAAATCAGTCATGGATGGTTAATGACAAGGCTACTGGACTGGAAGTTAATGACAAGGCTTCTAATGCTGGCTCTGCCAATGACTAGCTTATTGACTCTGACCAAACTTCTTCCCCTCTCTGGGCCTCAGTCTTCTCATGTGTAAAATAAGAGGGTTGGGCTAGATGATCTCAAAGGTACATTCTAGCCCAGACATGCTATGATTCCCCCAACCATGCTACTGATTTTTGCTATAGGGCTTGATTGGCTAATCCAAAGGAAGGAAGTCATCCCAGGGGTTGGTCTCTGTGAACCTCAAGATGAAAGAAGGATCTGCACAAGGGAGGTGAGGGTTTGGGGAGAACCACATCACCCAGACCAAGTCAGAAGCCTAGAGAATTACCCCAACTTCTCTCTGAGACCTGGATTTTATTTTAGCCACTCCCCACCATTTTGCCTTATAAACCATGAACCTTACCCTCTACCACTCCAGAAAAACAATTGCCCAACTCCAAAGATGGTTTTTATTTCTCTTTCCTTTCATTCTTTCCATTACAGAATTTCCAAGTTGGAAGGAACCACAGAGACACTGGTTGGACCTCTTGTCCAACCACAAAAGCCCACTGACAAGAGATCAATCAGATTTTGCTTGAAGACTTCCATTGAAAGAGAAATTCACTACCCTCCCCCTTCCCAAGGCAACCCATTTCACTGCAGGATCACTCTAATGGTTAGGAAGTTTTCCTGGCATCAAAGTTAAATTGGCCTCTTTGCAATTTCCTCCCATTATTCATAGTTTTGTCCTCCAGAGCCATATAGAACAAAGCACATGGCAGCCCATCAGATCCTTAAAGACAGCTTTCACACTCTCCCCACCATTTTTTTTCCTTTCAAGCTAAATGTACCTTCCTTATTGCTTAACTGACCTTCATATAGCATGAATTCAAGGCCCTTCGCTGCGCTAGACAAGCTCCTCTGAGTGCCCTATAGCTTCCCAAACTGTCCTGCTCAGAATGTGAAGACTCAGTAGTTTGCCACTTGCCTGCTATTTTTGAAAAGAGCATAAATTTTACACAACCCTCGTCATCCACCGGTGGCCACTCTGGACCACGCAAAATTCAGGCCCATTTTCAAAGCAGGAAGGCGATTCCCAAGCCTCTGTGTCTGCAAGCGATGGGCACCACATTTTGGTACAGAATGCATTTCTCTGTCACATACCATTTGCCTAGAGTGTCGGTGACAGCACAGCTCGCCTTCTAAAAATACCCTCGGGGACTAAAGGCATCATCCCTGGAGCTGTTTGACTAGATACCGGAAAGAGAGAAAACATGTTTAATTCTGAAGGCAAGTTTGAGAGCTACTGAGCAATGATTTCATTAATTGTTTCAACTAAGCGTGTAATGTACTCAGGGGAAAGGCTGGCTGTGTCTGGGCACAGGAAGAAGCCAGTCAACTGAAGCAAACACAAACAAATGCAATCAGAGAGCAGAAGGGAGCATTTGAGAGTGAGATCTTCAAGAACAATTTCCTCATTTTAGAGGTGAGAGAACTAGAGCTCAGAGAGGTGAAATGACTTATGTATCATTCAAACCAGGGAGCAGCTAGATGACTCAGTGAATTGAGAGGCAAATCTGGAGGCAGGAGGTTCTGGGTTCAAATAGCTGTGTGACCCTGGGCAAGTCACTTAATCCTCATTATCTAGTCCTTAACACTCTTCTGCCTAGGAACCAATACACAGTATTAATTCTGAGCTGGAAGTTAAGAATTAAAAAAAAAAAAGAAGAAGAAGAAGAAAAGGGGGGCAGCTGGGTGGCTCAGTGGATTGAGAGCCAGGCCTAGAGATGGGAGGTCCTGGGTTCAAATCTGGCCTCAGATACTTCCAGATGTGTGGCCCTGGGCAAGTCACTTAACCCCCATTGCCTAGCCCTTACCACTCTTCCGCCTTGGAGCTAATACACAGTATTGACTCCTAGATGGAAGGTAAGGGTTTAAAAAAAAAAAAAGAAGAAGAAAAGAGGAAAAAAGGGAGGTCCAATCTGTGCTTCCTACTAGATCAACCCCTTACTTCTTGAAATGATTTTCTTTTTTTTTGGGGGGGGGGGTGTCCAAATCCATGGTTTCATTGCTGTGAGGGACTCCTGGTATGGAAACTTCTTTTCTCCAGTGCAGATCAGTAACTCATCTGTAATTTACAATTTGAGAGAGTTGCCTAAGGCTACTAAGAGATTAAGTGATTTGCAGGTGGGCACATAACTCCAATATGCCAAAGGCAAGACTAGAACCCAGGTTCTCTTGGCTCCCAAGCTAGCCCTCTATCCATATTGCCATACTGCCTGTTTTTTATTTTAGATGCATGAACAAAAATGCTGACAACTTCATATTGCACAAACAATGAGCATACCACATAGTCAGGGTTAATAGTCTAAATGTGTTAGCAATTTTCCCTTTTTTTTTTTAAACACTTCATTTGTTCCTGGTTTCATCAACTTATGCACTCCCTGAAAAGTCAAAGATCTCAACTTCTCCACATTTTGGTAGTCTGTCTTCATGAGTTAACATCACCAAAAAAATTCATCATCTAGTGACAAGCCAGTGATGTGCTAAAAGTTAGTTCATACTGGTTCACAAAATCAGATTATTAAATTTTTACTGGGAGCATTTATACTTCAGAGATGAGCAAACACTACAACTCAGGGCTCAGTTTGTGGCTTTGTTCATAGTTTAGCCTCAAGAAAGTGATAAGGAACATTTTAAAATGCAGATTAAACATAAAAGTACATCATGTGCACAATCCTTTTTTTGGAGAGTCAATTGTTAAATATTTACCAGCATCCCCCTGTGGCCAGCCTTCTAGTGACAAGACTGTTTTCACTTAACTGAACTGCTTCAGATATAGTTGACAATCAGGATCATATCTGAAGCCTTTCTAACATGGTAGAAACTTCCAGAGCCCGTGTTCCACTGTCATAGCCTTCAATGACCCAGGTCAGCTACCTTCTATGATAGAATATCCAAAGAGGTCTTTGATGTACAGATATGACTGATAGTACACAGAGGCATCACTAAGTTCCTAAGAAAGAATTATAAGCATTACACTATAATAAAAAAAATTGGGGCACACAAATACTACTGAATCTTTCAGCCAGAAAAGGAGTACGGTGTCCTAGAAAGAGATCTGGGTTCTACTCTAGTCTTGGTCATGAACTCATTCTGTGACCCTGGGTAAAACATTCTTCTTTCTGGATCTCGGTTTCCATATCTGTAAAATGAAACAATTGAGTAAGATGGTCTCTAAAGTCCATTATAGCTCTAGCAGTCTATTTTTTGGTGCTGAACATCATCTAGGACAGCAATATTTGCTCTCTACTCTTCAATTTTTCTTCAGGGGATGGAAAGAAGAAAGGAATATGCATTTATTGAGTATCTACTCTAGGGCCAGGTTCTACACTAAGCACTTTACAAATATTATCTCATCTGACTCTAAGGAGAGAATCCTTTTGATTTCCTCCAATAGTTTATGATAGCCATGAGTGAGATATGAGATAATTTACTCATCCATTCAACAATCATTTTTAAGTGTCTATACTATATTAGGCCCTCCCTAGGACTCAGGTCTCTTGTCCCTGGGGCCCAGCCTCTTTCTACCACAACACATTCCTCGACCCTCAATGAGTTTATATTCTTTTGGAATTGAACAATAGTGAAATGAAAATAAATGATGCCCTTCCTGATGGGAATCCCACAAGAGCTAAAGTGAGGAAGACCGTGAGGTCAAGTAAATGATCTACCAGATCAAAATATAACTGTTGAGAAATCCTAACTTAGTCCAACCTCTTCATTTTACAGTTGGGGAAACTGAGGTTTAGAGAAGTTGTGACATAGCCACAGTCAGTCAGCTACATCATGTCAGAGCCAGAGTCTAGGTCCTTTGACTTTTTGAATCTTATTATTCCCCTAATTACATGTAAAAATGATTTTAACATTCTTTTTAACATTTTTGAGTTTCTATTTTTCTCCCTCCATCCTTCCCTGTGATGGCAAGCAATCTGATATAAGTTATACATGTGCAGTCACGTAAAACATTTCCATATTAGTCAGGATGTGAAAGAAAACACAGATGACAATAAATAAATAAATGAACAGATAGATAGATAGATAGATAGATAGATAGATAGATAGATAGATAGATAAGTGAATAAATAAAGTTTTAAAAGTATGCTCCAGTCTGCAGACTCCGTTAGTTCTCTCTTTGGAGACAGACAGCATTTGTCATCATGAGTCCTTCAGAGGCATGTTGGATCATTGAATTGCTAAGTAGAGTCAACTATCGATGGATAGTTGATTCTTTGACTTTCTAATAATAATAATGTCTAACATATAGCATTCATTATATACCAGACCCTGTGCTAAGACCTTTACAATTATTATCTCATTTGATCTTCATAATAACCCTGGGAAGCAGAGGTTATTATAATCCCTCTCTTTACAGATGAGGAAACTCAAGCAGACAGATTAAATGATTTGTCTAAGGTCACACAGCTAGTTTGTGTCTGAGGCTGGATTTGAACTCATGTTTTCCTGACTCCAGGTCTGGTACTATGCACTTTGGCGCCTCATTTTCTCTACTCTACATTTCTCTTTTCACCACATCACACTGCTAACTCTTCTTGTTTTGTGTAGCAATATTTTGTCCTCAATCCCACAACAGCTCTCTAATTGGGTTCTGATCTTTTCCTACTTTAATCTGTCCTCACAGGCTGACATAGGAATCTTCCTAAAATATCACTTTCATCATGCCACTTCCCTACTCAAAAATCTTCAGTGACTCAAGCCTCAGACTAGCATTTGGACCCCTCCACTATCTAGACCTACTTTACACAACTCCTTCGACTCCAGCCTATTTACTCCCAATATGAACTCTCTATTGCAATCAAACCAGTTTCTTTTCTGTGTTTAAAAAAATTCTATCTATCCCCATCTCCATGTCCTTGCTCATGCTGTGCCCTTCACTTGGAATACCTTATACTACTGTACCAGGTGCAGAGTAGACACTTAATGTTCATTCCATTGAATCTAGTTGAATTCTGGGTCCAGATTCTGCCCACCCAGCAAGGTCATCTGTTTTCATGAAGCTTTCTGTGACTACCTAGCCCGTGGGAACATTGCCCTTTTGGAATTCCTGTAGTCTTTTTAGACTAGCACTGAATGATATTCTATGTTGTATATAAACAGTAACCCTGGAAATATTGCAATTACTCAGCTTTTATGTATACTACTGCTTTCTCACATTTCAATAGCTGTAAGATTCCAGTTACTAGGCTTCAGTTAATTGAATATCTCTACCTATTCCCCAAATCCCACCCAAACTCAGTTCAAATGCCACGTCCTCCATGAAGCTTTCCTTGATCCCAGAACTGGAAATTAGCTTTCTTTGCATGTCACTTTTTTAGTAGCTTTTGCATGTCCTTATGGTATTCTATTTTGTGTTTTAATTATTTTAGTGGATTGTCTCTCCTACTAACTAAAAGTTCCACAAGGGCAAGAATTCTATCTATATTTGTAGCACATGCAGTGGCTAGCATAGTGTCTCTCAGACACTTACTAGTATGATCTATATGATCTCAGCAAATCACAATCTCTGTCTGCTTCAATTGCCTCATATGTAAAATGAGGATAATAATAGTACCTACCTCTCTGAGCTGTTGTGATGATCAAATGAGATATTTGCAAAGCACTTAGCATACTGCCTAGCACATAGTGAGTATTTAATAAATGTTGTCTTCTTTTCTTCCTTCTTTCCTTCCTTCTTTCCAGTTGATTGCCAAATCTTCTCAAATCTTCCTTCCTTCTTTTATCCTCTTCTTTCTTTCTTTCTTTCTTCCTTCCTTCCTTCCTTCCTTCCTTCCAATTGATTGCCAACTCTTGTCAAGTCTTCCTTTCTTCCTTCTTCCTTCCTTTCTCTTTACCTTCTTTTCTCCTCTCCTGCCTTCCTTTCTTCTTTTTTCTGTCTCTCTTCCTCCCTTCTTCTTTTCCTTCCTTTCCTCCAACTGGTTGCCAACTCTTGTTAAGTCTCTCTTCCTTCCTTCCTTCCAATTAGCTGCCAACTCTCATCAAGTATACTTCCATAGCAGTTTTCCATAACTGTCCTTCTCATACTTACATGGTCACTTTCCTAGTTTATCCCTTCATTACACATATCTCACATGGAACATTATAGTAGTTCCTAATGAACTCTGCTTCCAGGATCTCCCTCTCTGTAATCTATCCTCTACAAAGCTGCCAAATAACATCTCTAAAGCACTGGTCTGTGTCACTCTCCTCTCAAAAATGTTCAATGGCTCTCCATTTTCCTCTAGGATAAAATATTTTCTTCCTTTTAATATTTAAATCCCTTTTTGAGCTCTAACCAAAGGCTACCTTTCCAAACCTTTTCATATTATTCCCTTTAATACTCTCTCTGTCCCAACCGAATTAACTGGCTAATCACTGCTTCACTCCCTCAGGAATCTATTTTCTGCCTGTGTCCTCAACTTTGGAATCCATTCTCTCCTCATGTCTGCCTCTTAGAATTCATAGCTTCTTTCAAGGTTCAACTTGGGCACCACCTACTTTATTTATTCTCCTGGTAGTTAATGCTCTCCCTCCTCAAATTATCCATCTCCTGTCTCTTTGTCTTTGTATAGATTCTTGCACCCCTGGAATGCTCCCCCCCTTTCTTCTACCTCTTATAAACCCTAGCTCCCTTCAAGACTCAGTTCAACTGGAATGACTTCCAGGAATTGATGCAGAGCAAAAGGAGCAGAACCAGGAGAACATTGTACACAAAGACACTGTGGCACAATCGAACATAACAGACTTCCCTACTAGCAGTAATGCTACGACCCAGGACAATCCAGAGGAACTTATGAGAAAAAATTATATCTATATCCAGAGAAAGAACTGTGGGAGCAGAAATGCAGAAGAAAAACATGTGATTGATCACATGGTTTGATGGGGATATGATTGGGGGTATTGACTTTAAATGATCACTCTAATGCAAATATTAATAATATAGAAATAGATTTTGAACAATGACACATGTAAAATCCAGTGGAATTGCTTGTCAGCTCTGGGAGAGGGGAGAGAGGAGGGAAGGGAAAGAACATGAATCATGGAACCATAGGAAAATAGTCTACATTAATTAATTAAATAAAAATGAAGGGAAAAAAGACTCAGTTCAAGTGCTACTTCCTACATCAAGTCTTTCCTGATTTCCCCACTTGACACTATTCCTCTTACCCAGATTACATTGTATTTACTTATATTTGTGCATGTTATCTACCCAAGTAGAATGTCAGCTCCTTGAGGAAAGCCACTGTTTCATTTTTGTCTCTGTATCTCTAGCAACTCCCCCAGGGATTGGCATATGATGTAAGAACTATGCAAATTACTTGGAACAAAGTAAAAGAATTGAATATATTGACTTCTATAATAAGAAAATGGCCAATGACAACAATCCTTATGATCATGTACAGAGTGTTCAACTAATGCAATCCTTATACAGACTTTGGAGTATGCACAGACATTATGGTGTATTCAAAGATGAATTAATCTTTTTGATTGGCTATGGAAGTGGAACTGGAGTATATTCAAGAAGCACTAGTCAGTCAGAGATATACCCTTGGTCGACCTTTCCTGCCTAGCTACTATTTGGATCAGAAACAATGACATAAGGAAAGAGACTCTGAACCCTCCCCAGGTGGGACCAATGAGAAGCCCAGAGATATAGAATTTTGCTCTTCGTCTTTTTGAATTTGTTCTTTCTTGTTTTAGGTGATGCAGATGACTATGATTTTGTGACTGTGGAAAGTTAGGAGGGTGAGTGATCAAAGGCCAGGAGCTAGAGTCCTCTCTGAGGTTTGCTAGAAACCAGATGGTGAAGAATGAAGTAACTGACCTAGCCAAGCAGAAACATGGATTCATCAAAGGAGAGGCCACACTACGTTTGGCAATGAACTTGGTGTGGGGCATAAAAAGAAGGAAGAAAGAAGAACATGCTATGTATAAACTATATTGGGACTGAGCCCACTCTCCCCAAGGACTGAGGTGTAATAGGCGACAATATACCTCCAAATATTGAGAGAAATGTTTGTAACTACTATTCTTGATATATCTTATAGAAAATGTCCCTTTGTAAAAGCTAATTGATGCTAACTAGTTAAGTGGAACAGAGGTAACATTAATTAATTAAGCATTGGTAGCTAATACTGAGTATAACATACTAGAATGGAGGACCAAATTGATAGAATTAGGGAAGAATCAACCCAACCCCTCAGGGGTACCCCTAGAACCCTGATCAGGGGAGTTGTAGCCAGCTGTGCCCTGGAACAGTGAACTCAAAGTCGCTTTCTATCACTGTAGTATAAATATTACAATTGTTTACATTTTAAAACACTTTAAATATATACTATTTCCTCCTTTTGCTATAATAACTTGTTTATACAATTTGACATTAAGGTCACAAGCTTTAATACATATTCATAGCATCATAGGATTACAGATGTAAACCTAGAAGGGATCTCAGAGGTCATCTAGACTAGTTCCTTTATTTTTTAATTATTTGTGACACCATTCTTATCATATTAGATGTTAAACATACCTTTGACAAACAGCCTATTTGTCCAAATCTAGCTTCTATAACCACTCATTGGTCTTTTCTTTAACCCTTACCTTCCATCTTAGAATCACTACTGTGTATTGATTGGTTCCAAGGGAGAAGAGTGGTAAGGACTAGGTAAGGGGAATATAGTGACTAGCCCAGGGTCACACAGGTAGGAAGTGTCTGAGGTTAGATTTGAACCTAGTACCTCTTGCCTCTAGGCCTGACTCTCAATCCACTGAACCACCTAGCTGCTCCCAATATATTGCTTTACTTTTTTCTTTTGAAGGTATTTTATTTTCCCATTTAAATGTGATAATTTTCCACAAACATTTTCTGAAGTTATGAGATCCAAACTTTCTACCTCCCTTCCTCCCTCCTCTTAGAGATGGTAAGCAATTTGATCTGGGTTATATATGTATTAAAACATTAGCTATAGTTCCATATTGTTCATTTTTGTAAGAGCATACTCATATAAAACCAAAACACCAAAATAAAAACACAAATAAACTAAAGTGAAAAATAGTATGCTTTGATCTGCATTCTGGCTCCATCAGTTCTTTCTCTGGAGATGGATAGCATTCTTTGCCATAAGTCCCTTAGAATTGTCCTGGATCATTGTCTGAGAATAGCTAAGTCTTTCACAGTTAATCATCCTACAATATTGTTTTTACTATGTACAATGTTCTCCTGGTTCTATTTATTTCATTCTGCTTCAGTTCATGTAGGTCTTTCCTGCTTTTTCTGAAATTATCTTATCATTTCTCATAACACAATAGTTTTCCATCACCACTGTATACCACAAGTTGTTTAGCCATTCCCCTCCAATTGATGCAGTCCATTTGTTTTCAATGGTATTCACCAGTGATGAGCAAACTACAGTCTGAGGGCCAGATGCACCCCCTGAAATGTTCTATCTGGCTGTGTGACATTATTCCTAATCTGATGAATAAAATGAGTAGGATACAATGAAACTTTGAAAGAGTTGCCTTAGAAACAGATTGACAGATGATCATTTCTTTCCTTTGAGCTCCTCTTTAAAAAATTTGCCCATCACTGGTATTCACCATTTCCCATGCCATTACAACATGGTCAACTTCATCTCCTGGATAAATTTCATAAATTTCCATAATGTGTACAAGGCTGTGTTGAAATATTCCATATCCACTTGGGAATTTCGTTAATTCTAGAGCAATTGTGTTTCTTGGTAATGCATTTCACAATTGGTAATATACTTATTTGGAGTTCATCATTTATCCAATGAAGACAATATTTCTAGACCCACTGAAAGTAAAACCAATCCCCAAAACATTTGGCTGAATGTTTAATCTGATAAAAATGCTCAGAACTAAAAGACTCATCCAGACTTTTCCCTAGTTATTTTGCTATTATCTTTAAGTGAAAAAGTGAGCTTCTTCAATAAAAATTGCCTTTTTACAATCATCAGTATTCTAGTCTTTACATTATCTTGCTTCATATTCATCATATTGTTCTTCATAACATTAGTTAGCAGATTTTTTTAAACGTGTGTTGCCATTCTACTAATTTTAAGAAGCGTATGCCACAGTGTAAAGGAATCAGTAATAATCCCCCCAACTTCCAGGTCCCTCTGAATATCTTTTCTTATTTTTTGAGAATTACTTTGTTTTACAATAATGTTTTGTCAGTTTTAGTTGTTGATTTGTTTGCTTTTTATTTATGGTTTTGGTTTTGGTTTTTTACAATTGTGTTTTCTATTGTGCTTTAGTGTGACTGATCCAGCGGATTGTGGACTTGAAAAATCTTTGGAATATTCGACCCTCCCATTCCAACAGCCACTGCAGTGTCTCTAATCATTATTGAAGGGTGCCCTTTAAGCGTTGCACCTTTTGCCTATTTGCTTGGAATCATAGCTTTTCTTTAAAATCACGGGATTAAAAACAACAATAGAACAATGGAATATTTATATGGCACAAAAGCCAATGCCCAACTGGCTGAACTAGCTAAATGTATGAAAACTGATTGACTACAGTGTCATCAGGTTAACATCAAAAGCTCTGAATCAGCAGTGTCATCAGAGGCATACATACATCATTCTGATGAAATGAAACCATGTAAAAATTATTGGTTGTCCCAATTAATTTACAAATCACTAGAGGTGCTTAATAAATGCTTGTAAAATTGAATTGAACTGAGTCAGTTCATCAGTATAGTAAAGTGTATTTTATATATAATGTTTGGCACACTCGTAAACACTTAATGGAGGCTTGTTGAAATGAATTAATCAAATATTCTGACTTAGATGACTCGTAGTGGAGGAAGGGCATAGAAGAAGACAAATAAACCAGGACCTAATTATGGAGGGGGAAAAAAAGAACAACCTTTATTCCTTTAGTAGGCAGGGGATTGATATGCAGTGAAATGGAGAGCCTTCTGCTTGAGGAAGCCCCTTGAAGTTCCATCCCAGGAGAAATCAGCAAAGGGGAGGAAAAAAAAAAAACATTTTCCTGCCACCGAGGGAAGGCATGCTTCCTTTTAAGGGGCCAGTTTTCAAGGCATACTCATTCACAGCACATACCTTGGCTACCTCCCAAACTGACTGAGGGCTCTGCAGCTTGGCTTTCCTCCTGAGTGACAGATCCCAGAGATGACCTTGTGATCATGGGGCTGCTGGCTCCAGTAACTTCAGATTTAGATCTTCTCTGTCTAATCCTTGCTGAAATGGACAGGACTAAAACAGTAACTTGCCATGAATATGACCTCCACGAAGATAGATTGGAGCAGACATTTGTCTCTGACAGATTTGTCCAAGGTCACATTGACCTAATATTGTTTTGTCAAAACACTGACACATAGCCTGTATGGATTATAGAATCATGGATTTTTTCTAACCCTTAACTTCTGTGTATTGGCTCCTAGATGGAAGAGTGGTAAGGGTGGGCAATGGGGGTCAAGTGACTTGCCCAGGGTCACACAGCTGGGAAGTGTCTAAAGCCAGATTTGAACCTAGGACCTCCCGTCTCTAGGCCTGACTCTCAATCCACTGAGCTACCCAGCTGCCTCAGAATCATAGATTTTTAAAGCTGAAAGGGATTTTGCAAATCTAGTCTATCCACTTTATTTTGATGAGGAGATTGAGGTTCAAAGAATAAATGGAATATAAGTGATGATTGAACCATACATGATTATAGATCTGAAGTTGGAAGGGACAGTTAGGTGGCTCAGTGGATAGAGAGCCAGCCTTGAAGATAGAAGGTCTTCAAGGTCCTGAAATCTGGCCTCAGATACTTCCTAGTTCTGTGACCCTGGGCAAGTCACTTAACCCCAGTTGTCTAGCCCTAACCACTCTTTTGCCAGGGAACAGATACTTGGTATCAATTCTAAGACAGAAAGTAAAGGTTTTTAAATAAATAAATAAAGTTGGGAGGGACTTGAGAGATCATCTAATCTAATCCCCTCCATTTGCAAATGATGAAACAGGTCCAGAGAAGTTAATTAATTAACTCAAAGTGACAGACTAAATGTAAACTCAGGTCCTCTGATGCCATATTAAGTTGTTTTGTTATTGTCGTTTTTGCCATGGCACCAAGAGGAGCAGAGCTAGGCTTAAACTCAGGTCCTTCCTCTCACTCCCAAACCATCATATGCTCCAGCATAGCTAATGGAAGGAGTGATTGGGCTAACCTATAGCGATCAAGATGAATCAAGATAAAACTGTTGGCTCACCCAGCTGCAAAGGTGCTAAAGGCTATCTGTCTAGAGAGAAAATATTCTCCTGATGGATGGTATGGGTATTTCTGGAGTGAAGTGGGATGATGTCTATGTGTGTGGAAGGAAGGAGGGAGGCTTAATGTGTGAATTTTATGAGACAAGAAGTACGGCGTGTACTAGAAAATCAAGATCTTAGACTTACCTTTACTTTTTCATGTGACCCAAGTTACATGACCCTTCTGAACCTCAGATGCTTTATTTGTAAATTAAGGGACTGGAATCACTCCTCAAGATGGCAGAGCAAGTAGATGCTTGGTCCCCTAACTTTCCCACAGCTCCTTCAACAAGGATTTCCTTTTATAAGAGTGCCAGATATAGAAATTATCAAGAAATCCAAGGAAAAATTATGTTAAGGACATTTTGTCAGCCCAGGTTCTGGCAAAGAAATAGCTATAAATCTGTGGGTACTAGGGAAGGGTCTCACCAAAAGAAAAAAAAATCAGCATAGAAAAGTCTTCAAGCATGGATTGAGGGCAAGCCAAGGAAACTAGAGCCCACAATTGTGTTGCTCTGATTCTAGAAGCCTTTGAAACTCAGATAGGAAGGACAACTATCAGGATGCATCCTAGATCAGAATCATCCCTTAGACAAAGTCTCTACACATACACCAAACCTTTTCATTCTTGCAACCATCCCTAGCTTAGGCCACAATGCGTACACTACTTTTGAGGTCCTTGAGAAACATGCTGCTCTTTGTCCAAACTCCAGAAAATATAGATCAGCAAGAAAAAAGACTCTATCATTCCTTCCTATATATCCAATCTCTTGCCAAGTACTATCATTTCTCCCTTTGTAACATCTCTTCTCGCTGTTCCTCACAAAGGACATTCAGGGAAACAAAATGGCGCAGTGGAAAGAGTGCTGGGCCAGAAATCAAGAAGACTCATCTACTTGAGTTCAAATCTGACCTCAGACATTTCCTGTGTGACCCTGAGGAAGTCACTAAATCCCATTTGCCTAGCCCTTGCCCTTCTGCCTTAGAGTTGTTACTACAATAGAAAGTAAGGGTTTAAAAAAAAAAACACTCCATCTCCCAGTTCCATGCATTTTCACTGATTATTCCCCATGTCTGGAATTCTCTTCCTTCTTGATTTTGCCCCAAATATGTTAGCTTTTTGAGGGCAGGGGCTGGGTTTTCCTTTTCTTTGTATTCTGAGCACTTACCACAGTGCCCTTGGCATAGTACATGCTTAATCAATGTTCATCAACTGTAACAGACTTCCAAAAGAATTCAGAGCGTAGGCCCAACACAAAGTCTCAATTCAGAAAGTAAAGCTATAAAAATGAACAAACATAAGATAACACTGATGATAAAGGAATATTATGGAGCCAAAGATGCTCAAGACAGAACACCATTTATTCTACAGGTACATCACAAAGAAAATAACATATTTTTCATAAGCTCTGCTGGAATTCATGGCTTTAGAGCCAAAGGGTCAAACTCATGACCCATAGGCTATAAGCTAGGGCTGCCCAAATTAGATTGCATATTGACTTAGATATCTACAAATATAATATAACACAGATAATATTAGTTTGTAGATATCTAAGTCAATATGCAATCTGCAGGGATCTGTTCCTATTTGAGTTTGACACCATGACTCTAGATGAAAGAACGAGAAAAGAAATGAATACTCTGAATATGTTGTGATACCTTTAGAGGTAACTGCTTGGGACAGTGGACAGAGGATTAGGCCTGGAATCAGGAAGACCTGAATTCAAATGTGGCCTCAGGCAGTTACTAACTATGTGATCCTGGGCAAGTTACTTAACCTCTGCCTCAGCTTCCTCAATGGTAAAATAGGGATAAAAATAGCACCTACCTCCCAGAGTTGTTATGAGGACCAAATGAAAAAATATTTGTAAAGACACTCAACAGCCTGGCTCATAATAGAATATATATATGTATATATATGTTATTCCCTTTCTTTCTCTCTCCCCACTTTAAGAAATAGTAAAATGAGAATAAAAAGCTTAAGGTATATAAAATGTTTTGTAAATAGAAAACTCCTTGAAAATTAGATTGGACTAGATAAGACAATGTATTCCATAAAATATAGGAAATACAAGAATGATTTTTCCTTAACTGAAAAGATCTCAAAAAGTAAAAGAATTATTGAATTAATAAATAAGACTAGAAGCTGGTATTTTGAAAAAAAAACAGATAAAATAGACAAAGTACTTGTAAATCTAATAAAAAAAAGAAAGAAGAAAACCAAATTAACAGTATCAAAGATGAAAAGGGAGACCTTACCTCTAATGAAGAGGAAATTAAGGCAATCATTAAAAACTATTTTGCCCAATTATATGGCAATAAAAATAGCAATCTAGGTGAGATGGATGAATATTTACAAAAATGTAAATTGCCTGGGTTAACAGCAGAAGAAATAGAACACTTAAATAATCCAATATCAGAAAAAGAAATTGAACAAGCCATCAAAGAACTCTCTAAGAAAAAATCACCAGCGGGGCAGCTGGGTAGCTCGGTAGATCAGTAGACTGAGAGTCAGGCCTAGAGACGGGAGGTCCTAGGTTCAAATCCGGCCTCAGACACTTCCCAGCTGTGTGACCCTGGGCAAGTCACTTGACCCCCATTGCCACCCTTACCACTCTTCCACCAAGGAGCCAATACAGAAAAGTTAAGGGTTTAAAAAAAATCTCCAGGGCCTGATGGATTCACAAGTGAATTCTATCAAACATTCAAAGAACAACTAATCCCAATACTATACAAACTATTTTATATAATAAGCAAAGAAGGAGTCTTATCAAATTCCTTTTATGACACAAATATGGTACTGATTCCAAAGCCAGGTAGATCAAAAACAGAGAAAGAAAATTACAGACCAATCTCCTTAACGAACATAGATGCAAAAATCTTAAATAGAATACTAGCAAAAAGACTCCAGAGAGTGATCAAGAGGGTTATCCATCATGATCAGGTGGGATTTATACCAGGAATGCAAGGGTGGTTCAACATTAGGAAAACCATCCACATAATTGACCATATTATCAACAAGCAAACCAACAAAAACCACATGATTATCTCAATAGATGCTGAAAAAGCCTTTGACAAAATACAACATCCATTCCTACTGAAAACACTAGAAAGTATAGGAATAGAAGGTCCTTTCCTAAAAATAATAAACAGTATCTATCTTAAACCATCAACAAGCATCATATGCAATGGGGATAAAATAGAAGCCTTTCCAATAAGGTCAGGCATGAAACAAGGATGCCCATTATCACCTCTATTATTTAACATTGTACTAGAAACACTAGCAGTAGCAATTAGAGAAGAAAAAGAAATTGAATGCATTAAAATAGGCAGTGAGGAGACTAAGCTATCACTTTTTGCAGATGATAAGATGGACTACTTAAAAAATCCTAGAGAATCAACTAAGAAGCTTGTAGAAATAATCAACAACTTTAACAAAGTTGCAGGATACAAAATAAATGCAAATAAATCATCAGCATTTCTATATATTTCCAACACATCACAGCAGCAAGAGTTAGAAAGCAAAGCACCATTTAAAATCACCCTAGACAATATAAAATAATTAGGAATCTATCTACCAAAACAAACACAGGAATTATACGAACATAACTACAAAACACTTTCCAAACAATTAAAACTAGATCTAAACAATTGGAAAAACATTGACTGCTCATTGGTAGGACAAGCTAACATAATAAAAATGACCATTCTACCCAAATTAATTGATTTATTTAGTGCCATACCTATCAAACTACCAAAAAACTTTTTTTACTGAATTAGAAAAAACTATAACAAAGTTCATTTGGAAGAACAAAAGACCAAGAATATCAAGGGAAATAATGAAAAAGAATCATGGAAGGTGGCCTAGAAGTACAAGATATTAAGCTATACTATAAAGCAGTGGTCATCAAAACAATATGGTACTGGCTAAGAGACAGAAGGGAGAATCAGTGGAGTAGACTGGGGGTGAGTGACGTTGGCAAAACAGTGTACGATAAACCCAAAGAACCCAACTTTTGGGACAAAAATCCACTATTTGACAAAAACTGCTGGGAAAATTAGAAAACAATATGGGAGAGATTAGGTTTAGATCAACATCTCACACCCTACACCAAGATAAATTCAGAATGGGTGAAAGACTTGAATATAAAGAAGGAAACTGTAAGTAAATTAAGTGAACACAGAATAGTATACTTGTCAGATCTCTGGGAAAGGAAAGATTTTAAAACCAAGCAAGAGTTAGAAAAAATTACAAAATGTAAAATAAATAATTTTGATTATATTAAATTAAAAAGATTTTGTACAAACAAAAACAATGCAACCAAAATCAGAAGGGAAACAACAAACTGATCTTTATAGCAAAAACTCTTGACAGAGGTCTAATTACTCAAATATACAAGGAGCTAAATCAATTGTATAAAAAAATCAAGCCATTCCTCAATTGATAAATGGGCAAGGGACATGAATAGGCAATTTTTAGATAAAGAAATCAAAAGTATCAATAAGCACATGAGAGTTTTAAATCTCTAATAATTAGAGAAATGCAAATCAAAACAACTCTGAGGTATCACCTCACACCTAGCAGATTGGCTAAAATGAGAGCAGGGGAGAGTAATGAATGTTGGAGGGGATGTGGCAAAATTGAGACATTAATGCCCTGCTGGTGGAGTTGTGAACTGATCCAACCATTCTGGATGGCAATTTGGAATTATGCCCAAAGAGCTCTAAAAGACTGCCTGACCTTTGATCCAGCCATACCGTTGCTGGGTTTGTACCCCAAAGAGATCATAGATAGACTTGTACAAAAATATTTATAGCTACACTCTTTGTGGTGGCAAAAAACTGGAAAGTGAGGGTATGCCCTTCAATTGGGCAATGGCTTAACAAATTGTGGTATATGTTGGTGATGGAATACTATTGTGCTCAAAGGAATAATAAACTCGAGGAATTCCATGTGAACTGGGAAGACCTCCAGGAATTGATGCAGAGTGAAAGGAGCAGAGCCAGAAGAACATTGTACACAGAGACTGATACACTGTGGTAAAATCGAATGTAATGGACGTCTGTACTAGCAGCAATGCAATGTCCCAAGATAATTCTGAGGGATTTATGGAAAAGAACGATACCCACATTCAGAGGAAGAACTACAGGAGAGGAAACACAGAAGAAAAACAACTGCTTGAACAGTTGGGTTGATGAGGACATGATTGGGAATGTAGACTTGAAAGGACCACACCAATGCAACTATCAATAATATGTAAATAACTCTTAATTGATGACACATGTTAAAACTAGTGGAAATGCAAGTTAGCTATTGGGGGGCAGAGTTTGAGGGGGTAAAGGTGAAAATGAAATAATGAATCATGTAACCATGGAAAAATTTTCAAAAAATAAAATTAATTTAAAAAGAAGGAGAAGAAGGAGAAGAA
>NC_058131.1:641772136-641793155 GCF_016433145.1 Gracilinanus agilis
GAGAGAGAGAGAGAGAGAGAGAGAGAGAGAGAGAGAGAGAGAGAGAGAGAGAGAGAGAACTGGACCTTGAGGAATATATATATAGATAGATAAATTGGCTAAAGAACCTCAAATGTCTCATAACTCTAAGTCTATAAATTCATGAAAAAGATCTTCCCCCTGCCCCAGTTTCTGATTCTGTAACTCAAGGAATCTATACTCTATTGAGGAAGATAAAACATAAATGCAAATCATTATTAAATAAGTTAAGATAGGTTAAGGGCCATATGAGAAGTACAAACAAAACACTCATAAGAGGTCAAAGAATAGAGAGATTGATTTGGAGTGGGAGATCAAGGGTGATTTCATGAAGAAAATAATAATAGCTGAGCCTTGAAGGACCAGTGGTGCAGATTTTCTTACATGTAGCTATGGGTAAGAAAAAATGTTTGGCATAGAAAATAATAATAGCAATTCATATTTATTCTACCCTTTATCATTTCCAAAATGTTTATGTAGCTTTATTTAAAGTTTACTCACAACCTCCTTATGAGGTACATAATGTAAATACTATTATCTCCATTTTGCAGTATGACAACTAAGGCACAGAAGGGTAAAATGTTCTGCTCAGGGTTCCAGAAATACTGGGTAACTGAGGCAGGACTCAAATGATTTCAAATACAATCCTCATTTACTTGCATTTTAAGTCTTTACCTGTTTTTATTCCTATTTTTTAAAAAGTTGTGGAGGAGCTTTTCAGGGTTTTCTCCCCTATGGCTAATTAGTATGTTCTCAGGAAGGTAGAGAGATTGTTTTTATAATTCTTTTTTAAAAACACTCCTATCTTCCTCCACCCAACTTATAACTTCCCAAAGAATAATTTAACTCTTTCCTTAGCAAAAAGTTAAGCCTGACTGACTTTTCGTGGTCTTGAAGAAAAAGTGATGAAGCACACCTCCTCCTCATGGTGGAGAGGTAAGAAAATCTGGGTACAGAATAATATGTGTATATACTGTTAGATTAGACCAATTTTGTCAGTTAGTTTTGCATAACTTGTTGCTGTTGTTGTTGGTTGTTGTTTCAAGGGAGAATTCAATGGCAGATGGGCTATATTGAGAAATAGGCACACTGGTGTATTATTGGTGGAGCAGAGCATTGATCCAGCCTTTCTGCCAAGCAATTTGACTCTATGGCCCCAGAGTTACTAAACTCTTTTGACCCAGCTATACCATTCCTGAGTCTACACCTCATAGAAAAGTTTTTAAACAGTGGGAAAAGACCCATATGTTCAAAAATATTTACAGGAATTCATCATAGAAGCCAAAAATTAGAAACTCACTAGGTATCCTACTGCAAAATGGTTAAACAAATTAAAAGAATGTAATAGGATTTTATTATGCAATTAGATATCATGAGATGGACCACTTCAGAGGAAACTGGGAAGACCTCTATGAACTGATACCAAAAGAATTGAGCAAAACTAGGAGAACAATTTCTACAATGACAACAACATTATGAAGAAAAACAACTTTGAAAGACTTTAGATCTTTGATCAGTGCCCTGATAAGCCATGAGGCCAGGGAACCAAAGATGAAAAACACAACTCACTTCTTGCCAGAGAGGTGATGAACTAAAAATGAGAGTACAAGGTATGTTTTGGGATGTGACCAGTGTAGGAATTTGTCTTGCTAAAATTTATATGTTTATGCTGAGCTTTTTTCTTCTTTTTTTTTTGTTGCTCATTGTGAAGGGAGTTAAGGCAGGAGACAGATTATAAATGCATGTAAAAATAAAAATATATATATTTTTAAGTAATGACTAATATTTTTTTAAAAAGGCATCGATTTTTTAAAAGTTTATCCTGTATTATCCTCTTTGTAATTTGGCTTTACTTGTTAGCAGTTGTAACTCAGTTCTGCTATTCCTCAGAGAAATCAAATGTCCCTTTTAAACAGTAAGATAATTACCATTATAGTGGTTCCCAATATTTGTTGGAACTAATAACTAGGAATGAAAGGCTATGGCTATCCAGAATGAAAAATTCTGATTTTGATTTGTCATTCATTTATTTATTCAATTATCCATTCAATAGACATTCACAAAGCATTTTCTACACAGGATACTGTGGTAAGGGCTGGGAAGAAGAAAAGTCAGACATAGCGTCAGCTAGGTAGCACAGTGGATAGTGCACCAGGAGAGGAGTTGGGAGGAATTTGGCTCAAACTTGACCTCAGACACTTTCTATCTTCATGACCTGGGACACCTGGGACAAGTCACTTAACCCTGATTGCCTAGCCCTTTCTGCTCTTTTTCTGTCTTCGAATTGATACTAGGCAGGAGGTAAAGGTTTAAAACAAAAAAACTTAAAGACATAGTCCCTAAATTCAGGGAATTTATAATCTAATAGAAATGGAAAGGAGCATATAAAAATAATTATAAAGCAAGTAGGCTATAGAGAAATTCTGCCTTGGATTTAGGAAGACCTCAGTTCAGACTCTGACTCATGAACTTGGGAAAATCACTTACTACTTAGCCTCTCAGTGTCCCAGGAAACTCTGTAAGACTACAAGTTATAGAACTGTGGCAGACATGCATTAATAGAGAATTTTGCACCAGTAATTCCCTGTACCAATGTGATCACAGATCTGCCTTTAAAAATTAGCAGCAGCAGCAATAACAACTACAAAAACAAACTGGGATTGGGACAGCTAGATGGTATCGTGGATAGAGCACCACACCTGAAGTCAGGAGGTCCCAGGTTCAAATCTGGTCTCAGATGCTTCCTAGTTATGTGATCCTGAGCAAATCACTTAACTTTATTTGCCTACCCCCAAAGTTATTACTAAATCTGAAATTCAGGGTTTAAAAACAAAACAAAACAAAAACAAATTGGGGAGGGCAGTGGTTCTAGTCCTCTTGCCAAACTGTTTCCTATATCTGTTTTTTCTGATCTATTGAGCTGCAGAATCTATGGAGTTTTGAGAAGAAATAGCTAGGGTTAGGAAGGGGGCGAGAAGGAGCTGACTCAGAAGGGGGGGAGGCAGAAATTGTGGAAATTAGAATATTAAAAATGCATAGGAAAGGTACACACATTATATTTAAGAAGAGGGGAAGGGAAGTTTCAGGGATTAAAGAGAGAGGGTAGAAGCTGAAATAAAGGTAGGATTTAATAATAAAAAAATAAAATTTTAATAATAAAAATAAAGGTCTGAAATAATTAAAAGATACCAGGAAGACTATCCTAGGCATGGAGAATGGAGAAAAAACATGGAGATGAGAAAAGATGAGTCAAGATGGAGGAAATACCAGATAACACAATGGGGCTGAAAGATTGTATATTTTGTCCTAGGCAGCTAAGTGAAACAGTGGAGAGAACCTTGGAGGTGGAAACAAGAAAGAACCAAGTTCAGATATTAGCTCTGTGACCCAGGGCAAGTCTCTTAATCTCTCTCTCTCTCTCTCTCATCCTCATTTTCTTTATATATAAAATGAGGGTAATAATAGCAGACTACCATGGGGTGTTGTGAGGATCATATAAGATAACATATAGCTCTCTACAAACCTTAGAGCACTAGATAAATGCTAGTTAGTAGCAGGAGTAGTAGTAGTGGTAGTAGTAGTAGTAGTGGAAGCTAGAGTAGTAGTATATGAGATAGAGTAGTATGAAGGCTAGAAAATCAGGACTGTCAACTTAGAGGGAAAAATGGCTCTAGAGATAATAGGTAAGGCAAGGTTGTAAGAGATATTAAGTGCTGGGCTAAGTGATCTGGACTTCATTTTATAGGCAATGGAGATCCACTGAAGGATCTAAAACTGGGGAGTAATGTAATCAGAGAGGCACATTAAGAATATTATTCTTGGGGGGCAGCTAGGTGGCTCAGTGGATTGAGAATCCAGAGATGCGAGGTCCTGGGTTCAAATCCAACCTCAGACACTTCCTAGCTGTGTGACCCTGGACAAGCCATTTAATCCCCGTTGCCTAGCCCTTACTGCTCTTCTGCCTTGGAACCAATACATAGTATTGATTCCAAGATGGAAGGTAAGAGTTTAAAAAAAAAAAAAGAATAGTATTCTGATGGAGCAGCTAGGTAGCACTGTGAATAGAGTACCAGGCTTGGAGTCAAGAGAATCTAGGTTCTAATCTGGCCTGAAACACCTCCTAGCTGCATGACCCTGAACAAGTCATTTGATCCCAATTGCCTAGTTCTTACCACGCTTCTGCCTTAGAGCCTATTCTTATTATCAATTCTAAGACAGAAGGTAAGGGTTAAAAAATATTTTTTTCAAGAATATTATCCTGGCTAATTTCCCAGGAGGAAATTGAGTTGTAGACCTATTCTGCCTGTATTCTGTCCCAAAATGGAACTTCCAACCACCAGGCAGTGAGCGGTACAGCCTTAGGACTGCTACCAGCCCGGAGTAATCCATCCAATCTAGGCTTGTAGGCTTCAGCCTTGTCTGGGAGTTGAGTGCATGCAAACGACCCAAAGGAATGTGCTCTGACCTTTCCACTCAGATTGGCTTGAGCCTAGCTGGATGGCGACAGTGACAGATGAGCCGAGCATCTGGACTCTCTCCACTGACTATTAGCAGAAACAGCCTGCCTGTGAGCAGAGGTCCATTTCTCCGTATCCAGTGTCCCAGGCTAAGTGGGTCTCCCAGCCGCCTGCCCCGAGCACTCAACACCAGATAAGTTCAGGCGGTGGTTCCATTGGTTCCCTCGCTCCCCACATCCATTAGCCTGGATTCTAAAGATAAGAATACTGTAGCTTAGGGTTCCCCCACAAGTGCCAGGATCTGGGGTGGGAGGAGGAGGATTGGTTCTACCCCAGAGCCAAATGGAAAGCAAGTGTGGCATTCTTTCAAGGGCGGTAAAGATAGCTCATTGGTGCATGGTTTGAGCGCTGCATTCACCCAAGGTCTCTACTCAAGAGGCTGCCATGATACAGCACAAAGACCCATTGGGTTCCATGATAAGCAGAATGTTAGAGTGGAAAGAATGTTGGCCCCAATTCAAGAGATGTAGACTTGAAGGCTGATCTTGCCACCCAATGACTTGGATGCACCTTGGGCAAAGCAGTAACTTATCTCTCTGAGCCTCGGTGCTAGAATTAATCATCTTGTTTGATACACAACTATTTCTATAATAATAAATGTAAGCGCTTTTGTCCATCACGGAAGCCAGTGGGTTGCTCAGGATACCTGGGTTGAATCCTGGATAGTAGAGTAGAAAGAAGGTTCAACTTGCAGAGGTAAACTTGGTGGCACGGATCTTGATTTCAAATCATACCTCTGCCAACACTATCTAGGTGACCTTAGGCAAATCACTTCATTTCTCTAGGTCTCAGTTTCCTAGTCTATATAATGGGAGAGTTGGCCTCGGTGATCTCCAAGGTCCCTTCTGGCTTTAGAACTGTGGTCCTCTGAATATCCTCCCACTCCCCCCTGGCACCAAACCACAGGCGTATCTCTCTGAGCCTTCATTATTCTGTCTTTAAAATGAGTATAATAACACTTCTATTAGTTTTTTTCACAGGGTCAGCGAGAGGAAAGTACTTTATAAACCTGCATACCCAGTCCCTAGTGGTGGGGAGAAAGGGAGAAGAGAAATCTGCCTCATCAGCAGTTTCTCCAACCCTTCTGGGCAGCTCAGTAAATTAGATTTTCAGAGCTTCGGTGGGGTAAGGGTTGGGGGGAAGGCGGATTTGGAAAGCCTAAGAAAATATTTTCTTTCTCGGGAAGATGGCCAAACTGAAACTTGTGGGAGTTCTATAAATTATACACTCAAAGAAGATTTCTTTTAGAGGAGGAGAGAGAAGGGAAAGAGAAAGAGGGGGGAAAAAAAACCCTATTTGCTTTAGTGAGTTTGAGTTGGCCAGCTGAGGCCCAAATCCCATAAATTTGGCTGAAATCATGTTTGTAAAACCTATACACTGTGCCAGGAGAAATGACCCCAGAACCTTGCAAGATGTAGGATTCCAGTAATTCGTGTTTGGGTCCAATTCTGGCCTGCTGCTTGAATTCTGTAGTATATACGGGTCCACTCTTCAGTGAGAAATAGCTGAAGTGACGGGGTCAAGAGTTTCACAGGAACTAACAGGACGTTAGGCCTTGAAGGGACCTCAGAAATCATCTGGTCTAACCCCTTTTATCTTGTGTAGGAAGAAAATGAAGCCTAGAAAGAAATGAGTTGGCTAAAATGTCACACAGCTGGTCCCCCCACCTCATTTTACACATAAGGAAACTGAGACCAGCAAGTGATTTGCCCAAGATTGTAAGTTAGAAAATGGTAGAATTGGGTTTTGAGCCTGGGTTTTCCAACTAAATTCAGGTGTTTGTGTTGGGGTTTTTTTAACCACATCACTCCGATCTGTTGTTGGTAAATCATTATCATTTTCCCACCATTGGTATTCTTTTCCAATAGTCTCCTTTGGGATCTGGAAGTTTCTAATGAGGAACAGCCCAGGCATGATGCCCGGCAAGATTAGAGTGAAGTCTTTTAACAGCCCCCTCTGGGCAGCCACACTCTTATCCAGGGCTGTGCTGGTAAATGTTTAACAACCTCTGGAAGTACACAGGACACACTTCTAAATCTAATCTGAATTATTAACATTTTCTTCATTGTTTTCTATAGCTTAGTATTAAATTTTAGATTTTAAATTAAAAATTTAAATTATAAAATTTTAAATTTTAAAATTATCAATTAAGCCCTGATTTGTAGCATTTGCCTATTTCTAAGACGTAAACACATGCTCACACTGAAAATTTGACAATCCAGCTCTCAGGAGCCAGTCTGAGCTCTTTCCACCTGAAAGGGTCTTCATTGACAGAAAGCTTAAGGCAAGCCAAAAAGACTGAAGAGCAATCTTTTACCAAGCCAGAAGAAATGAGAAAAGGTTTGTAGGGAAGTGGAGTGGGAGCAACTAGGTAGCACAATGAATAGTGCCAGAGATTCAAATCTAGCCTCAGACACTTCCTAGCTGTGTGACCTTAGTCAAGTCACTTAATCC
Organism: Gracilinanus agilis; assembly: GCF_016433145.1. Classification (NCBI taxonomy): domain Eukaryota; kingdom Metazoa; phylum Chordata; class Mammalia; order Didelphimorphia; family Didelphidae; genus Gracilinanus; species Gracilinanus agilis. The sequence continues at coordinate 641,779,126 of NC_058131.1, forward strand.
CATTTGCCCAACCCTTGCCCTTCTGACTTAGAGTTGTTACTAAAATAGAAAGTAAGTTTCTTTTTTTAAATGGGGGGGGGAGTGAAAGAAAATCTTCAAAGGTAGGAAAGAATTCTGAGCAAATAATCAGGAAACCTGTATGTGTCTCTGACCTCTGCCACAAAGTGGATTTGGAAAGCTAATTCACTTCTCTGAGCCTTATTTTTGTCATCAGTAAAAGGAGGAGATTGGACTGCTAGATAATCTCTAATGTCCCAACTCTCATCATTCATCTACTCCTTCATTCATTCCATATTTATTAAGTGACTACTCAATATATATTGAATAGTGTGTATATATATATATATGTACATATATATAGTAGAGATATATATAGTAGAGATAATCTATTCCTTAATGAGAAATAGCTGAGGTGATGGGCTCAAGAGTTTCACAGGAACTAACAGGAGTTAGAGTTTGAAGGGACCTCAAAGGATGGGTACTATACTAAGAAACTTGAGGGAGAAGAAGGGAATAAATCCAGTCTCTTTCCTAGTGGAAGAGAGCTGTTGAGAAAGAAATTTTAGATTTCTGAATGTTGCCTTTGATTGATTTGGGAAAAGGCTCTAGGTTCCAACCATACTGTCTAGGAAAATAAAAGTTTCTCTGGTCCCCTTTCTTCATTCTGAATAAACTCAGACAAATCTTCCCACATTTGTCTCAATTCTCTATTCTTATTATTCCTTATGGCAAAAATGCTCCTCTACATCATTTCCCAAATGTAGAAGAGATAGATAAGTTGCCTCAAAGATAGAACTAAAATATGCTATGTTGCTAAGCCTCAGTTTCCCCTTCTCTAGAATGGGGATATTAATAACTTATTCTACCAACCTTATATCATAGTAATTGTTATAAATAAAAATTAATCTGGAGGTTTTTACCAGATTTATAAACACTTGTTAATAAAAAGAAAGACATAGAGAGAGATATAGGTCTCAGCCTTTATAACTTTAGGGATAGATTTGATTTTCCATTGAACTGGCTCAGGCTAAGGCTTGCCAAAAATTACCAGATAAGATAAGGAACAGAGGGAGCAGCTGCATCGATTATTTGTACAAAGGTGGAAGCAAAAAAAGACCTGTTTCCTCCTAAAACTCGATTTTTAAACTCCATTTGCTCCTCCCTCTGTGGCAACCTTGCACTGGTTCTGGCACATTGACACTCCAGTTGCCCACACTGATAGGAAACCCAAATATCTGACTGTCAGACAGGCCACTTGACTTTGTGACTCCTGGACTAGGGTCCACAGGCTCCAAGTCTCCTAAATAATTTACTTCACACATAGTGAAAAAAGCATTTTCAAAGCACCATCTTTGTGATCTCCAGTCTGCCTTTCCAGTCTTATTACATATTACTCCCCTTCACAAATTTATGGCACAGCTAAATTGGCTTTCTTTTATTCCTCTTACATAATGCTCCATCTTCCATCTCTGTACCTCTATATGGGTGGGCTGTTCACCATGACTAGAATGTGCTCCTTCCTCAACACTTATGCTTTCTTCAACATTTAGGTCAAGTGCTGCCTTTTACGCAAAGCCTTTCCTGACCCACCAATGAAATATAAAATATATACTCATATATATGTAAATTGTGAATGTATATTATATTCATGCATATAATTGTATACACATAATTTCCTTAATTATATACATATGTAAAATTTCTATAATTATGTATTTATAATATATAGTTCTATACATACAGTAATATAATAAAACATATATATAATAAGTATATATGAATGTCTCCCTGACCTAACATAAAGACTTTGAGAATAGATGTTATTTGACTTTTCTCTTTCCATCACCAACACCTTACACAGTACATAGCAGGTTCTTAATAAATTTTTTGTTGTTAGTTGATTGATTGATTATAACTCATTCAATCTCTGGCTTGACTCTTATCCACTTGGCATGCCTTTTGCTCTACTTTCACTTATGTTTCTCCATTTATTATTTTTTTTCTAGTTCTGGAAACCATATTGTTTTTTTCCTTTTATTTATATTGATGTCTTTTATTTTTACATCACAATTATTTTTTATATTCCCATCCCCCAGGGCAGTGATGGACAAACTATTCCTTGTGGGCCAGATGCAGGTCTTAGTTTGCCCATCATTGCCTTAAGCAATTCCCTAATCACTACATCTGGATGTGGGGGCGTAGTGATTAGGAAATTACTTAAGGCAGTGATGGGCAAACTAAGACCTGGATCTGGCCCTCAGGGAACAGTTTGCCCATCACTGCCCCAGGATCATCCCCTCTCCAAAGAAATTTCCAATACACAATGAAAAAGCCAACAGTTGAGCAAAGCCAAAAGACACATTTCCTGTCAAAATATCATTGTTTCCTTGATGTACCTTCACTCAAGATCATGCTTTAGACACATAATTTAATTAAATTAATAAATGCATAGTAAAAGCAAAAACATTAACTTCATATAGCATAAACTAAATATTCCATTTGGTCCCCAGATACAGCCCCTCCTAAAACAGAAATGTCTCTTAGGATAGATCCTTCTCTTTATTCACCTGGTCACAGTCTAGAAGTGGAGGAGAGAGCTAACCAGGAAGTTCAGAGGATGTAATTATGGACTTCCCTTGTTGTTCAGTCATTTGGTCACATCCAACTCTTTGTGACCCCATATGGGGTTTTCTTGGAAGAGATACTAGAGTTATTTGCCATTTCCTTCTCCAGCGGATTAAGGCAAAGGTTCAGTGACTTGCTCAGGGTCACACAGTTAGCGAATATCTGAGGCCAAATTTGAACTCATGTCTTCCTGACTCCAGGTCCAGGATTCTATTTACCAAGCCATGTAGCTACTTTCAAGGGACTTCCCTACTCAATATGAAAGAGGAGCTGGAAACAGCTAACCTAAAATATTATAGAAACTGTGAGAGATCCTCATGGTCACAGCTGCATGGACAAAAGGAACATTGCCTCACTCTTCTAGTATTCCTGGATTTCTGCTTTTCCAATATCCCAGGGCTCTGCTTTTCCTTGACCAAGTTCCATGCAGAAAGTATGTGGCAGTCATAATTTGAACCCAGGTCCTCTGACTCCACGTCTAGTACTCTTCCTATTTTCTTCCTATTTATACAGCATTATCTACAGGTGTAGGGAGGATTTGCCTAAAGTAAAATGAATAAAATTCTCCAGAGGCTATATATATTACATTTAAGTTTATTAATCAGCCACTCAAGATTTCTAAACTAGCCATTGGGCTCCCTCCACAGTCCAAACAGATTCCAAAAAAACAGAGAATCTGAAAAGGGCAAAGGGAGAGAGAGAGAGAGAGAGAGAGAGAGAGAGAGAGAGAGAGAGAGAGAGAGAGAGAGANTAGCTGAGGTGATGGGCTCAAGAGTTTCACAGGAACTAACAGGAGTTAGAGTTTGAAGGGACCTCAAAGGATGGGTACTATACTAAGAAACTTGAGGGAGAAGAAGGGAATAAATCCAGTCTCTTTCCTAGTGGAAGAGAGCTGTTGAGAAAGAAATTTTAGATTTCTGAATGTTGCCTTTGATTGATTTGGGAAAAGGCTCTAGGTTCCAACCATACTGTCTAGGAAAATAAAAGTTTCTCTGGTCCCCTTTCTTCATTCTGAATAAACTCAGACAAATCTTCCCACATTTGTCTCAATTCTCTATTCTTATTATTCCTTATGGCAAAAATGCTCCTCTACATCATTTCCCAAATGTAGAAGAGATAGATAAGTTGCCTCAAAGATAGAACTAAAATATGCTATGTTGCTAAGCCTCAGTTTCCCCTTCTCTAGAATGGGGATATTAATAACTTATTCTACCAACCTTATATCATAGTAATTGTTATAAATAAAAATTAATCTGGAGGTTTTTACCAGATTTATAAACACTTGTTAATAAAAAGAAAGACATAGAGAGAGATATAGGTCTCAGCCTTTATAACTTTAGGGATAGATTTGATTTTCCATTGAACTGGCTCAGGCTAAGGCTTGCCAAAAATTACCAGATAAGATAAGGAACAGAGGGAGCAGCTGCATCGATTATTTGTACAAAGGTGGAAGCAAAAAAAGACCTGTTTCCTCCTAAAACTCGATTTTTAAACTCCATTTGCTCCTCCCTCTGTGGCAACCTTGCACTGGTTCTGGCACATTGACACTCCAGTTGCCCACACTGATAGGAAACCCAAATATCTGACTGTCAGACAGGCCACTTGACTTTGTGACTCCTGGACTAGGGTCCACAGGCTCCAAGTCTCCTAAATAATTTACTTCACACATAGTGAAAAAAGCATTTTCAAAGCACCATCTTTGTGATCTCCAGTCTGCCTTTCCAGTCTTATTACATATTACTCCCCTTCACAAATTTATGGCACAGCTAAATTGGCTTTCTTTTATTCCTCTTACATAATGCTCCATCTTCCATCTCTGTACCTCTATATGGGTGGGCTGTTCACCATGACTAGAATGTGCTCCTTCCTCAACACTTATGCTTTCTTCAACATTTAGGTCAAGTGCTGCCTTTTACGCAAAGCCTTTCCTGACCCACCAATGAAATATAAAATATATACTCATATATATGTAAATTGTGAATGTATATTATATTCATGCATATAATTGTATACACATAATTTCCTTAATTATATACATATGTAAAATTTCTATAATTATGTATTTATAATATATAGTTCTATACATACAGTAATATAATAAAACATATATATAATAAGTATATATGAATGTCTCCCTGACCTAACATAAAGACTTTGAGAATAGATGTTATTTGACTTTTCTCTTTCCATCACCAACACCTTACACAGTACATAGCAGGTTCTTAATAAATTTTTTGTTGTTAGTTGATTGATTGATTATAACTCATTCAATCTCTGGCTTGACTCTTATCCACTTGGCATGCCTTTTGCTCTACTTTCACTTATGTTTCTCCATTTATTATTTTTTTTCTAGTTCTGGAAACCATATTGTTTTTTTCCTTTTATTTATATTGATGTCTTTTATTTTTACATCACAATTATTTTTTATATTCCCATCCCCCAGGGCAGTGATGGACAAACTATTCCTTGTGGGCCAGATGCAGGTCTTAGTTTGCCCATCATTGCCTTAAGCAATTCCCTAATCACTACATCTGGATGTGGGGGCGTAGTGATTAGGAAATTACTTAAGGCAGTGATGGGCAAACTAAGACCTGGATCTGGCCCTCAGGGAACAGTTTGCCCATCACTGCCCCAGGATCATCCCCTCTCCAAAGAAATTTCCAATACACAATGAAAAAGCCAACAGTTGAGCAAAGCCAAAAGACACATTTCCTGTCAAAATATCATTGTTTCCTTGATGTACCTTCACTCAAGATCATGCTTTAGACACATAATTTAATTAAATTAATAAATGCATAGTAAAAGCAAAAACATTAACTTCATATAGCATAAACTAAATATTCCATTTGGTCCCCAGATACAGCCCCTCCTAAAACAGAAATGTCTCTTAGGATAGATCCTTCTCTTTATTCACCTGGTCACAGTCTAGAAGTGGAGGAGAGAGCTAACCAGGAAGTTCAGAGGATGTAATTATGGACTTCCCTTGTTGTTCAGTCATTTGGTCACATCCAACTCTTTGTGACCCCATATGGGGTTTTCTTGGAAGAGATACTAGAGTTATTTGCCATTTCCTTCTCCAGCGGATTAAGGCAAAGGTTCAGTGACTTGCTCAGGGTCACACAGTTAGCGAATATCTGAGGCCAAATTTGAACTCATGTCTTCCTGACTCCAGGTCCAGGATTCTATTTACCAAGCCATGTAGCTACTTTCAAGGGACTTCCCTACTCAATATGAAAGAGGAGCTGGAAACAGCTAACCTAAAATATTATAGAAACTGTGAGAGATCCTCATGGTCACAGCTGCATGGACAAAAGGAACATTGCCTCACTCTTCTAGTATTCCTGGATTTCTGCTTTTCCAATATCCCAGGGCTCTGCTTTTCCTTGACCAAGTTCCATGCAGAAAGTATGTGGCAGTCATAATTTGAACCCAGGTCCTCTGACTCCACGTCTAGTACTCTTCCTATTTTCTTCCTATTTATACAGCATTATCTACAGGTGTAGGGAGGATTTGCCTAAAGTAAAATGAATAAAATTCTCCAGAGGCTATATATATTACATTTAAGTTTATTAATCAGCCACTCAAGATTTCTAAACTAGCCATTGGGCTCCCTCCACAGTCCAAACAGATTCCAAAAAAACAGAGAATCTGAAAAGGGCAAAGGAAGAGAGAGAGAGAGAGAGAGAGAGAGAGAGAGAGAGAGAGAGAGAGAGAGAGAGAGAGAGAGAGAGAGACTTCCTGTCAATAAAACCAATATATACCCCCTATGACATCATCCAGGCTCTTCCTTGAGAAGGAGAGTGTCCTAAGGAAACCAACAGACCTGCCATGTAATTGGGTCACTGAGGTCCAAAATGGCAGCCACAGAGCACACTGATTTCATTACCTGATTAAGTGGCTGCCTGCCCCTACACCTAAATTGTTATTCTTTACCCAAAAGAAGAAGCCAACCCAGTTTCATAGCCTTGAGGGAAAAAATTGTTTCAGCTTTAAAATTTACTCTAGCAATCACTGGCTGGCTAAGATGTCAACCAAAATCAGACCTTTAAAAAATGGTTGTTCAATCTCCAACTAGCTCATAGGGGATTCAGGAGAGCTGGAGGGTACCATATATCTTTTTTCCTCTTTTTCTCTTCCTCTGATTCTGCATAAAAAAAGATGGCTCTGGGAAGTGACTGGGGGGTTCCATGCTGCTTAGGAAGTGCTAACTATGGATATCATGGGCTTCTAATGCTTCCTCTTACTGGCACTCATCCCTGGTATGTTAATGAGCAGAAGAGGACTTCCAGGTGACCCGTTGGGCAGCTCCAAATGGGACATCAAGCCTAAACATCCCAGTGGGAATGTGAAAGGCTTTACAACTTTAAAATACTACATGCGTGTAAATGTGTAATGTTTGTTGACTTCACCAGTGGCCAAGAGGATACAGAGCCTAACTGAATCATGAGACCTGAACCCCGAACCAGTTTTAAAAGAACAAATATACTACAAGCTTTCTTAGCTGGAGAAATGTCCCAGATTGGACTGGCACTGCCCTTTGCACTGAATCCAGATGGCTAAGCTTCCCGAATTCCTATTGGAGAGACCAGGGCCAGCCCTACTTTTAAATGGAACAAGCTGCTGTCTGTATGGAAATGTTTTGAGAGGGATCAAGATCTCCCTGCCACAAAACACCCTCTCAATTCTAGAGTCTTATCCTAGTTCTGCCAATGCAACAAGGCACTGAAGGTCTCTATTAAAATGCTGGGAAGAGTTGCCAACCATTAACACCGTAACATATGGTACAAGTAGATAGTATAATAATTAGGCCTAACTAAGAATAAAATTTCATAGGACCAACCATAAAATGTCAGAATTGAATGGAGTCTTTGAGCCTAGATATTTAATAAAGTTCTTTGTTTTACAGATAAGGAAACTGAGGCCACTAGAAATTATCTTAAGTTAGAGCTATTTCCATAAAAACAGAAGGGAATAGGATATAGGGAAAGAACATCCACTTTAGCTCGCACCCCTATCCCTAGGTGCAATGAGAAGGAGATGAGTTCCAAAGCTTGGGCTGCCAAGGATTGAAGCCTATGGTCCTATTTCCCCACCTGTGCCTGTCTCCCCTGTCAGTTCAGGGCAGGAAGAGAGAAATTCACTCTCTTCCTGTCATTTATGGGGAATCAAGTGACAACCCTAAAGCACTGGGTGGGGAGCCTATATGCAAAGAGAAACCAAAAAGAAGCAGAAGGCATAAAAAGGAGGCTGAGACATTAAAGGTAACTTCAGTTTTCCTAACAGTCAAGTCCTGAGAAACAAGAATCCTGCTTTGTAACCTCTAGCAAGTCACTTCTTCTCCCTAGCTTCGGTTTCTTCCTCTTTAAAATGAGAGGGTTGGGCTCTCCCTAAGGTCCCTTAGAACTCTCTGTCCTAAAATCCTATGATTTGTGTCACCCCTTTATAGTTACCAAGAACCTTTGGAAAAAAACAAGATTGTTTCAACCACTTTAAGGCAAAGCTGTCAGAGAAGTCATATCCCACAGAGGAAGGCAGCAAAAAGAAGAAATCACCTAGGAGAGCCTCAGTGACACCTCCATGATGAGGAAAATGGACAATTTTTTCCTGAGGTTTTCCCACCAGACAGGCTCCATGTGCCTACACCTCAGTGGCTTTCTCTTTTCCTTCTTTGTCCTTTATTCTGTGCCCAGCCCTCTGCCAAGCCAGCCAGGCTTCTCTGGGCACTGAGAGTGACTGCTGAGAGCCTGTCCGCCAACATCTAGGCACTATGTTCCTTCCAGCCAGGCTGACTCAGCTCATCAAGTCAGTGAAGGGAGGGAGTCCCTTGAGAGGGATAACACAAAGGGAGGTTGGGCCAGAAACATCCCCCTGCCAAGAAACGTGCCCTTTACCTTTGCCTGCAGAATTTCCTGTAAGATGAGAAGCTTCTGATTTCCAGAGTCACTCTTGTCTTGAATCACACCTTTGCTACTAAGTCCAGACACAGAACAATGGCTAGAAAACTATGACTATGATCTGTTTATTTTCCCCCTCAAAGTAGTCTTTTGCCACTGGCAGGAATGGAATATTAATGACTAGTCCAAATGCCAACACGGGGTTATTTGTCTTTGGACAAGCTCTTCCCAAGACAGAGAACATCAACCTGGCAGGCAGAGAGCAAGTAAATGTCACAAGGTAAGATGTAAGTAATTCTGACTCATCCGACCGTTCTTTGGTTGACATTGCAAACAAACGGGAGACTACAATTATTCATTTGGGAGCACACTCAGAATCTGGAGAAGTCAGAAAAGGGTCCCTCTGGATTGGGGGCTAATTAAAATAAAAATAAATCAATGAAATTAGCCATATTCAAGAATCAGTTGGCCTGGGAAATAGTGTTGGAGGTGGGGGAGATGCAAACAGTTATTCAGCACCTACTGTGAGCCTCATGGAACTTAAAATCTGATTGGAGAGATCACATCTATCTAGTTGACTTGGACATTTAGGTACCAGGATAAGATTAAGTATCAGAATGGATGTGTGAGACTAGAAGCATGGGCACTTGCTTCCACACCTCGGCACAGATGCCCTCGATGCCAGAGTGCTCTGGCAAACATCATTGGGCATTAACTCCATGAAACACGGAAATCAAGCTCCATTGGAGAGTCAAAAAGTACCCAGCTGACAGCTTGATTGCACATCAGAACATTGTTCCTATGAAACTAACTGCACCCTCTCACGAATTTCAACTAATGTGTTTTTATAGAACCACTTAAGGACAGGCAGAATACGTTTGTACAGTGCATTCAGTTATATTGCAAGTGGAAGAAAAATGGGCTTTTAGGACATCCTGAGATGAGTTGACCCCAGAGATGCACTCTCAGAAACTCTTCTGTAATATCTGCTAAAAAGGAGTTAAAGCATCATTGTAAGTAGGAAAAGGCAGAAAAAGATGAAAATTTTTAAAAGAAAAAATTTATTCAAGTAATCAGGCCCTAGTCCAAGGGTTTCAGTGGTCACCAACTCCCTAATCCAAAGATAAACATGGATCTTAATTTTTTTCTATTATCTTTGATTCCTTAATACTTCTAAATCCACTCCATTTTCTTTTTCTTCCCTTCTCACCATCTCCTCCTTTTCACTTTTTCCCACCCTTCTTTTTTCTCCTCTTTCTTTTCTTTCTCCCTTTCTCCCCTCTAGTTCTTCTTTCTCCCCCTCTCCTCTCTGTCTCCCTCTCTTCTTCTCTCCTTTCTCGCTCTTTTCCTCTCTCTTTTATCCCTCTCCTACTCTCCCCTGTCCCCTCCACTTGTCTCTCCCGCTCTTCCTCTCTAATCCCTTTCTCCCTTCCTCCCTCTCTCCTCCTTTATTCCTATCTTCTCTTTTCCTTCTTTCTCCCTTTTCCCTTTCTCCTTTCTCTATTTCTTCCCTTTCTCTCTTTCTCCCTCTCCTCTCTTCCCTTTCTTCTCCTCACCCCCTTTTCCCATAGGGAAAAGTTCTGCATAGGGAGCTCTTAGTATACAATCATCCATGCAGATAATCAACTCAATGCAGAACTCCAACTCCTCAAACAGGCAGCTTCACTCCCACTAGGACCTGAACCGGATCAAAATATAATTGGAAAATGTGTGACAAAATAAATAAAAATATAATAAAAGAGATAATATTAATATATGTTTTCTAGGTCAAAATGCAGCCCACTGGGATCCTTATGTATAGTTTAGTGGCTTTCATTCTTCTTTGAATTTGACACCACAGGTCTATAATACTATAGACAAGGTAAAGAGTTAAAATAAAATAAAAAGAAAGGTTCCTTTCCCTGTCACAGATATGTAACTTGGGCTCAAACTCGTTAACTCAGTGCCTTTCCAAACAAAGTAGAAATGGAATTATCCACTTCTGATAATTCCTTTGGCTTTTGAATGAGACTCGCCTGTATATTCTGATGTTCTTTAATCCGTAATGATCCTTTCCCTGTAGAGCCTTGTCTTCTTCTTCATTGTTCAATTGGGTCAAGCCATCTATAGAAAATAGGGATTTGGCTGAATTTCAAGACATCTAACTCCAATGCAGCAACCTCCCAGTCATGGTCCCATCCCTCTGGTGAGGATGGAGTCGACAAAGCAAAACATTATTTATAGACATTAACTATCTTGCCACTGCAGAGGGATTGGAGGGCACCAAAGACTGTTAATGAGAGGCTTTCGTGCCAAAATGCTGTGTTGGGTTAGAAAGCCCAGGCCTTCACAGTTTGTATTGCTATGGCCCAGTCCAACAAGTTGAGATGAAAATAGCAGACTGTCGCAGACCAAGGATAAACATGTGCAGTGGGTTCTGAAAGGGCTAACAGACCAAGACAATTACTGTCTTTAGCCAGCTCACTGAGAGTGTGGGAAAGGGCAGAAGTGCTGGCATGATTCCTGAAAGGGGCAGACAGAGCAAGGGATGTAGCATGGAAGGCCTATAATCATAATAAAAAAAAAAAACCTCGCATTTCTATGTAACTCTTTGTGTTTAACAAACTGCTATTCTTATAACTTGGTGAAGTGAACAGTATTTCAATGGATCCATGATGCCACTGACGTGGCTACTCTTTTTTTCTTTTTAAACTCTTACCTTCTGTCTCAGTATCAGTTCTAAGACAGAAGAGTGCCAAGGGCTAGGCCATTGGGGTTAAGTGACCTGCCTGGGGTCACACAGGTAGGAAGATTTGAACCCAAGTCTTTCCAACTCCAGGTTTGGCACTCTATCCACTCCACCACCTAGTGGCCCAATTTGGCTTCGCTTCTCAATGGCACAGATTACAACCTGTCCATACTTTCTCAAACTATATCACTCTTTCTATAATCTTCCATAACATCTACCCCTCAGGTTTAACCTTCCAAGTGCAACTCTGATGCCTATAAAATGCCAAAAGCCTAGGGTTTGGCATGTAGATTGTTAGGTAATAGTAGGTAATACAAGTACTCGTCTCTATTTTATAGACAAAGAAACTGAGGGTCAGAAAATCTTCACAGCTAATGTGTCAGAGCCCAGTTATAAACCTTAATCTCCTGATCCCGATGCTAGCATTCTTTCCACTACACCATGAGACAAATATGGTGTAGATTTTCAGGAAATTGCCACTGGACCACAGAATATCATCATTAGAAAGTACTTCTTAAACTGTTTGGTATAACCCCTTCTCCCACATTCATTTTACAGAGAGAGAAACTGAGGTCCAGAGACATTAGCTCATGTATAAATTTGGCAACCAGGTATAATGGATATAGAGTTGGTCTGAGAATTAGGACCATTTGGATTTAAGACCTGCTTCTGACACATACTGGCAGCAGAACATTGTCATGCAGCCAACCTCTCCGTGCCTCTGAGGCATCTTTAACTATAGTGGTAGAATAGGAACTGATATGCTTTGGCTGAGAAAATTTCATCACCAGAGAGTTCTCTATGAGCCAAGAAGTACCCTAAAGCCATCCTTTCCCCTCCCTATCAGTCTGTCTACCCTCCCTTTCCCTTCCCCTTTTCCCTATCCTCTCCCTTCCCCCTCTCCTTTCTTCCTCTCCTTTTTTTTTCTTTTCCTTTTTCTTTCTTTCCTCTTCCTCTTCTTTCTCTCTCTGGCTCTGACTCTGCCTCTGTCTATCTCTCTCTGTGTATTTCTCTCTGTCTCTTTCTTTCTCTGTCTCCCTTCCCTTTTGCCCTCTCCTCTCCCCTTCATTCCTCTCTTCTCTTTTCTCCTCTCATCTTCTTTCTCTCTCTGTCTCTCTCCCTCCTCTCCTCTGCCCTCTCCTCTCTCCTTTCCTCCCCTTCTCTCTTCTCTTTTCTCCTTTCTTCTTCTTTCTCTCTCCTGGCACTTAATAAAGTCTTGATGACTAACTGACTGACTGAACAACTCCTACTCAGAGTACTGAGATCCTCGGCTATAAAAATGAAGTGGCTGAACTGCCTAAACCCTAAGGTCCTGTTGCTCTAATGATCTCTACCTTTGACTCCCCCACAATCACAGGAAATGGAACAAATCACAGCCTGACTAAACTGGGAAAATTACAGGTAGTTTTCAGTTATCCAGGGCAACCAGTGTTCCCCTTCAAGGCACAGAAAACTGAGAGTTGGCACCAGTCCAAAGTAGAAAAATGATCTCCCCAAGGAACTAATGAATTCCAAGACAAGAATGTGTCAAACAAAAATTCTTTATATTTAACACCAACTAGCTATGAACCAGTAAATTCACCCTTATGAATCTCAGTTTTGTAATCTGTGGAATGGGGGTGCTAACAGCTCTCAGAGAAGTTATAAGAGAAATGTTTTGTAACTTCTGAAGTACTATGTTCATCTTAATTGTAATTATTCAGTTACTCATTTCCAAATTATTGCCCCTGTAGATATATGACTGATTGGATCTTCATATAATCCCAAGAAGAAAAGAGTATTATTTCAATCTAACAGATATGGAAATTGAGGCCCAGAGAGATTAAAATTACTTGCCCAAGGTCATATAACTAGAAAACCTAACAGAATATCAGAGTTGGAAGAGACATGAGAAGTCACCTAATCCAACTAGTACCTTAATAAGAGATTCTATCTAGAATGAAAAAATATAAAATCCCCAATTAAACACCAAAATGGAATCCTGAAAATCAAAGAGAGATTAATAAAATTAAAAATAAGAAAACTATTGAACTAATAAATAAAGCTAAGAGCTGGTTTTATTTTTAAAAATAAAATAGAAAAACCATCAGTTAATTTGATTTTTAAAAAGAAAGGAGAAAACCAAATCTCTAGTATTAAAAATTAAAAGAGTGAACACACCACCAATGAAGGTGAAATTAAAAGAATTATTAGGAGTTATTTTACACAATTGTATGCCAATAAAACTAACAACCTAAGTGAAACAGATGAATATTTACAAAAACATAAATTGCCCAGATTAATAGTAGAGGAAATAGAATGCTTAAATAACCATATCTTTAAAAAAAGAAATTGAACACACCATCAATGAGCTTCCCAAGAAAAAATCCCTGGAACCAGATGGATTTGCAAATTCTACCAAACATTTAAAGAATTAATCTCAACACAATATAAACACTGTTGGTGGGGCTCTGAACTGGAAAATAATTTAAAACCATGCCTCAAGGACCATAAAATTGTTCATACCCTTGGACCCAACAATACCACTATTAGGTCTGTATCCCAAAGGGCTCAAAGACAGGGGGAAAGAGCCTACTTATTAATATAGATATATAGATATATAGATATAGATATATAGATATACAGATATATAGATATATAGATATATAGACATAGATATAGATGTAGATGTAGATGTAGATATAGATGATATAGATATAGATATAGATATAGATATAGATATAGATATAGATATAGATATAGATATAGATATAGATATAGATATAGATATAGATATAGATATA
>NC_058131.1:641796042-641819047 GCF_016433145.1 Gracilinanus agilis
GAGAGAGAGAGAGAGAGAGAGAGAGAGAGAGAGAGAGAGAGAGAGAGAGAGAAAGAGAGAGAGAGAGAGAAATTGGCAAAGGACATGAACAAGCAGTTTTCATAAGAAATCAAAGCCATCAATAGTCACATAAAAAATGTTCTCGATCACTACTGATTTGAGAAATGTAAATTAAAACAACCCTAAGATACCATCTCATACCTATCAGATTGGCTAACATGACAAAAGGGAAAATGACAAATATTGTTGGGGATAAGGAAAAATTAAAACACTAATTCACTATTTGTAGAATTGTGAACTAGTCCAACTATTCTTGAGAAGAGTTTGGAACTATTCTCAAAGGCTATAAAAATCTATGCATACCCTTTGGCCCAGCAGTATTACTGCTATGTCTGTTTCCCAAAGAGATTAAAGAAAAGGGGAAAGGGTCTATATAAATACAAAAATATTTATATTAGTTCTTTTTGTGGTGGCAAAGAATTAGAAGCTATAGGGATGCTAATTAACTGGGGAATGTCTGAAAAAGCTATGCATATGATTATGATGGAATAATATTGTTCTATAAGAAGTTATAAAATGGTTTCCAAAAAATGTAGGAAGACCTATGTAAACTGATACAAAATAAAGTGAGCAGAATCAGGAGAATACTGTACACAGCAACAGCCACATTGTAAGGATAATCAACTATGAAAGACTTAGCTACTGTTATCAAGAAAATGATCTAAGATAATTGCAAAGGATTTATGTTGAAAGATGCTATCTACCTTCAGAGAAAGAACTGATCTCTTAATGTAGAGTGAAGCATACTTTTAATTTTTTTCTTTATTTTTATTAGTTTTTTTGTGTTTTCTTTTACAACATGAATAGTATAAGAATATATTTTTCATGTCTTCACATGAATAACTGATATCAAATTGCTTGCTTTCTCAAAGGGAAGAAAGGTACAGGAGAGAGGGAGAGAATATGAACCTCAAGCTTTACATGTAATTGAGAAATATTTAATGAAATAAGATAAAATTTAAAAAAAAACCTTTCCAGATAACTGAATTTTCCATCAGCAGCTATGCTTGGCTTGGACTCTTCAAAGATAATGCCTCTGCACCGAGTGTCTGTTGATGGCTCACAACTCTCTCCTTTTCAGCTTCCTTTTTGTGTGTTATCTTCCCTCATTAAATGATAAGTTCCTTGATGTCAAGAACTCTTTCTTTTCCTTATTTGTATCCCTAGCAGTTAGGTCAGTGCAGATATATATAGCAAGTACTCAATAAATGTTTATTATTTTGAATTTTAAAAAATAATCTGTTAGATTTCATCTAATAGAATTTGTTACATGCAAGCTCTTTGGGTTCTGACTGTCATCTGGTATTAGTAATCTCCCCCAGCTTTGTGCCATATGCAGATTTTATAAGCATGTCATCTCTGCTTTCATCCTGGTCATTGATTAAAAATGTTAAACAGCAGAAGCTGGGTCCCTCAGGCATACCATTGAAAATGTCTCTCTAAACCACAGGGTCTTCTTTTGGATGTTTTGCAAAGGGGGGTGGGTTTACATTATATTAAAAGAAATCAATCATTTAACATGAAGCCAATTTTATGTGACTAACTTGCATAGGGTAGTACTTAGAAATCCAAGTGCTAGAAGATATACAAAGATCAATAATTCTGTGGAAGATGAATCTCTCAGAGGGTAAAAAGAATAGATGAGAGTATAAGAAGTGAGCCTTTAGGACTTACAGAGGGTATGAACATGCCCACATGCTTTCACAGGGTATAAGTGACTGAGTCTCAGTGACTGGGAATAATTGGAGATGATTTCGTTAGCACAGGTTGTTGTGGGTATAACTCAACCTTTAGGGCTGGGAGCAGATATTAGGAAAGAGAAATCCTACTGTAGTAAAAACCAATCTCTGGGGGCAGCTGGGCAGCTCAGTGGATTGAGAGCCAGGCCTAGAGACAGGATGTCTTAGGTTCAAATCTGGCCTCAGACACTTCCCAGCTGTGTGGCCCTGGGCAAGTCACTTGACCCCCATTGCCTACCCTTACCACTCTTCTGCCTTAGAGCCAATACACAGAATTGACTCCAAAATGGAAGGTAAGAGTTTTTAAAAAAATGAAAATAAAAAAAACCAATCTCTGCCCCAAGGAGCTTACATTATACTGAAGAAGATGGCATGCCCTACATGAGGAAGAGGAAGAAGACTAGTTTGGCTGATCCATAGGGTGAATACAGGAGAATGAAGGGAAACAAAGCTGAAAAAGTAGGTCGAAGTCAGGTTATGATGGCTTTAGATGCATAAAATAAAATATGTAGAATTACAAAGGAAATCGAAAATATAGATGCGATTTTTCCCCCAATTTCACAGACCTCAAATTAAGATTTTCTGATGTAGAAACAATACATGGAAATTGCCAAGATAGATGCAGAGATAGGCTTAATATAAGGCAAAAATTCTTAACAATTAGAATAATACCAGAGTGAGATGGGGTACAATGGCATTTCTTTGTATCCCTAGCAACTAAGGGTAGCTCTTGACACATGGTAAGTACATAACAAATGCTTGTAACTAGTCAGTCCCTTCATACAGGGTAATCCGTGCCTGGAGTGAAGGTCTTCCTTGTGTCCACTTCTTAAAATACCTGGTGTCCTTCTAGGCTTAGCTCAAGTAGTACTTCCTACATGGATCCCCTCATCTGCCACTGCCTTCCCTGAAAAGATGATCTCATATCTATTTTGGATATGCCCATTTATGTTCAGCTCATTTCCCTAGCTCCTGGAGGGCTAGGACTGTCTTACTCTTGTCTTTGTGTCCTTGGCACGTAGCACATAGTAGGCACTTAATAAATGTTTATTGTTTGATTGCTTAACTCTGTCAGTGAGCTTTAACAGTCATGATTCTGAGGCTGGTTCTGTTAGGGCTCAATTCTGCCTCTTTGAGAGGGAGCTTATCCTTTTCTGTGAAATGGATACAGGAGGGAGGGGGCCTGAAATAGTACCTGAGGAAGGCAAGTATAGAGGGAAAGTATTTACCCCTTATTGAGGAGCTGATGCAAGACTGAGCCCAGAGTCCCAGGCAAAAGAGATAATCCACTGAGGTTATCTCTCTTGCTTCCTAAAAGCATTTCTAAAAATAAAAAGGAATTCTCTGAGCTAGCCAGGGGAGCGTGTTAATAATTAACCCTTGTGGAGGCCTGGTTGGGGGAGTACATTAGATGATTGCAAACATTGCTCACGTTTAACACGTTAGTGATTTAGCTTCAGGAAAAGCATTCTTTTGGTAATTGACAGGCTGAAAGAATACTGCACCCTAAAATATATTTATCAGCCTGATAAAATCATCAGTGACTCTTATCCATATTGAAGTTCACCTTATTTCCTGAGCCTCCTAAGATTCCTCAGCCTCCTAGATTCCTCAGCAACCTTATTTACAGGAAAAACTGTAAGATTAAGAGTCTGGAACTCTGGGTTCTAGCCCTGGTTCTTCCACTGGCTAAGTGACCTTGGGCAAGTGCTTTCAATTCTCTGGTCCCTAATGTCCTCATCTGTGAAATGAGAGGCTTGGAACTAAGTGAGTTTTTGTTTTGTTTTTTTTAACTCTTAGCTTCTATCTTAGAATCAATACTGTGTATTTGGATCCAAGGTAGAAGAACAAGGTAGAAGAACAGGCAATGGGAGTTAAATGACTTGCCCAGGGTTACACAGCTAGAAAGTGTCTGAAGTTAGTTTTGAACCCAGGACCTCCCTTCTTTGGACTTGACTCTTAATACACTGAGCCATCTAACTGCCCCTCAAACTAGGTAACTTTAAAAGGTTCTAACATTCTACTCCACAATTTCCAAGATTATTAGAATCACCTCCAATCCTACCTGAAGGTGATATACTCAAGAATTCTCTTCTATAAACTCATAGGCCCTTACAGAAAAGTATAAAGAAGTACTTCATAAACCTTAAAGCACCATATAAATAATAATTTGTTTTTATTAATTATTATGATATAGAAATAAATAGACCATAAGTGTACTCACAGGCAAGATGCCTAATTTTCATTTGGTTTTCTTTGGGGCCCTCCATCTCCTAACTATGTAGGCCAGTGTTTATTTTTAAACTCCAAGTTTGGAATTAGTACTCTTTTTTTCTTTTAACCTATGAATTCCCTTAAAACTGATGACTAGGATTATTGTTAAGTCACCCAGCCACTCTGAGTAAATATCATTCAGTCAGCCTCACTCCACTCAGGATCTAGTTTCTGCAAATTAACAAAATGATTTTTTAAGGTCTCAGAATTTCAATGTATTCCATTGCAATTCATATTACCCATAAACTCTGAAATTAGGGGATCTAGATGGCATGAATGAATGTGATTTAGTGGCAAAGAATCATCTGTTAGGATGGGAAGGGATGAAAGAGGGTGTTAAGTCCAAAGCCTTCATTTTTTAAAATTATCGAACTTTTAAAGGTTTGATTGATACATTTTGTTTTAATAGCACAATTGGTTTTCCTTAGTCCCACTCCTAAGAAAACCATTTAAACAAAGTTGACATACAGTGGTTGAATGTAACAGCATATACCATCTTCTATGTCTAGATTCTTGCTACTGCAAAAAAGGGAATTTGTTTCATCAGCTGTTCTGATGTCTGTATCTAATCAGAATCCAGCTGCCTTCTGGGCTTGTTTTCATTGCAATCATTGCGTATCTTGTTCTGGTGCCATTCACCTCATTCAACACCACTTCATAGGAGTCTTCCCATGTTTCTCTGAATTCCCCCTATTCATTAATTCTGACAGTTTGTGCAGGGAGGATAGTACCTTTGATGTGAGGGCTTGCTGAGCTTTTTTCAGGGCTGTTCATCCACCTTTGGCATCTACCTTTCACCCAACTCTCACCTATGGCTCCAAGAAGCTAGGGCATTTGCAGCAGCCGCACTCTGATAAAACCATCTTGGCAGATGGCTTAAACCAGGTTGAGGGTAACTGACAAATCTAAAACCCATCAGTTAGTGAGGAAAATGTCTACCTAAAACACGTGAGGACTTCCCCTGGTAGAATGAGAGAGTGAGCACAATTTGTTCCAGCAGCTATGAAGGCGGCTGAAGCAGGGTCTGTGGAGTGCCTAGAGCTTGGTGAGATGTCAAAGATGCCAAGGTCATTCACTGCATCCTGGGCCATCACCAGTTATCCAGTTGTCTGGCCACTGGACTTGGATGACTCTAGAAGGGAGAATGAGGCTGAGGACTTTGTGCAACTCTGCCTCACTTCAATCTAATTCACTCACTAGTCAAGATATTACTCCATGATGTCATTAGTCCTCTTTGAAACAAAGGAAAAACAACCATCACCCAATAATAAGCCATTATGTGCTCCTATCACAGTTCATTCAGTGCCAAGAATTTATTGATTAAAATGCCTTTCAGTCTAGTTTTGGTATCTTTGTTATGATAAGTGATTTACAATGGTTAACATTTTGTATGAAATTATTTTAATCAATGTCCCTTTCCCTTTTGTCCATCCCTATGCTATTTTTTAAAACATCAATAACATTTAAATAAGTGAAGGTGAAATTGTTTTCATCACATACCATAAATTTTTTCTTATTTTTATCCTTTCTTCTAATGTTTTACCCATTTTGATCCTTGTACTAACAAGTTTGTGGTCTCACTCTCCAGAATGTCCAAGATAGATGATTTAGGAATGGCTACTATGCCAGTAATGAATCGTGCCCTATCTGCTAAAATACAATCAATCTTATTTGCTTTATGTGATGTTACTTATTGCTTGCCATGTGTCGGATCTTCTGATTCACCACACACAGGGACGTGGCAAGTTTTTGTCCCTTCCTATTCCTGATCTCTATTTTTCAACATATTTTTGGGCAATCATTCTGTTTCTGGAGTTTTGCTACCATAAAAAGTACTACCACAGATATTTTGGTGTATATGGGACCTTTCTGCCTCTGACTTCTTTGGGAATGTATGCCCAAGGGGAGAATGACTACAGAAAGTATGATGAATAATTCAAAATTTCAGAGTCTTGTATTGTTAGATGAAGAGGTTAAGGCCCAAAAGGAATAAGTGACTTGACCAGGGTCACAATATTGATTAAGGTCAGAGCTAGGACTTTGCCAGCCCACATCTCATTCCCAGATGTGTGCTGGACAGATAATGAATGAGAATGCTCATATTTTTGGTTTTACACTTACAAACACGTTTTAAGCATTGTACAAAGTTCACTGGAGAAGGAAATGGCAAACCATTCCAATATCTTTGCCAAAAAAACCCCATATGGGGTCATAAAGGGTCAGATATGACAAAACAACTGAACAACAATGGGCAAAAGCTTTGGGAGCTCTGTTAGGAACATAACCAAAGGTTATGGGGTTATTGCCCCTCTCAGGGTTCTTGGGCTTAACTACTGATCACTAGTTGGTGATGGCAGAAAGAAAGATGATCCCTCATCCATGGTAATTGCTTGCCTCAGTGATGGGTTTGGGCCCAGACTGGAAGCAGGGCTAGTGGTCTCCAGAGTACTACTATTCTCAGAGCTCTCCATTATGGGGGTCTGGGCTCTCTCTATGGGGGCAGAAGGGAAAGTGATATAGTATGGTGGTTTGGCTTCCCTGGCACATGCCACCTCTTCTCTCTTTCAGGGGACATTGCTATTTCAGATAACCTGCCCTGTCACCTTTCCAGTCCTCTTATATCTTCCACCCCCACCATATACTTTGGGACCCAGTAGCTTGGGTCTCCTTACTCCTTGTTTCTCACACAATACGCTCTAACTTCCAACACTGTCCCTCATGGCTATAATACTCTCCCTCCTTAATTCTCCTTCCTGGATTCACTGACTTCCTTCAAGTCTTAGCTAAAATCCTACTTTCTACAGGGAGCCTTTCGTAATCCCTTTTAACACCAGTGGTTTCACTCAGTTAATTATCTCCCATTTATCCTGTCTTCAGCTTGTTCATACATGGTTATTTGCACGTTGTCTCCTCCATCCGACTGTGAGGTCCTTGAGAGCAGGGATTATCATTTGCCTTTCCTCGTATCCCTAGCACTTAGCACAGTACCTGGCATATATTAGGCGATTAATAGTTTATTGACTGACTGACTGCCTGCAGTAGGCTGGCTTCTCTTAGCATCTAGACTTATTGAGAGTTTGTGAGAAGCTGACTCAGATTTTTTGTGTAAAACAACCAGAGGAATGAGGCATCCCTATCTTCCAATTTGAGTGTTCTTCTTCACCAAACCCTCTTTCTGCTAAAGACCAAAATATCAAAATCATTATAATCATTTTGGTGTGATATTTCACATATGGAAATCAAATAGAATAAACAAGAAATACCCACCTCAGGGTGGGAGTATGAAGGGAGGCAGAGGCAAAGCTTAGATAAAACAGAGTCTCGGGGACCCACAAGACAGATACAAAAACAATTGCACAGAATAATACACACTAAGGGAAATGTGTCCAAGGGGAGAGATACAAGCAAAATGCTACATGATACCTGATAAGGGAGTCATTGCAACAGGAGGCAGGCCTGGGGGTAGCTTTCTGGCATTTGTGTTAGGTTTGAGAGCAGAGCTAGGAATCTCTCAGGCAAGTGTGAAGAAAGCATTCCATTCCCTTCCACCATGAACAAAAGCACAAAGGCAGGAAAGCCCTGGAGATATGTGGGAGAGAATGAGGATACAGTTTGGCCGGAGCTGAGTATAGGAAGGAGAACAATTTAAAATAAGGCTTGGAAAAGAGAGTGGCACTAGACTATGGAGGGCTCTGAATGTCCTATAAAGGAGTTTGAACTTTATTCAATATATATAAACTCCTCTATTGAGCATTTGAAGTTCCTTACAACTTTCCCCCTTTTTTACCTTTCTAGTCTTCATTACATATTATTCTTCTCCACACACTCTACAAACCAGCCATGTTGGCCTATTTGTTGTCCCCTACACATAATGCTCCATCTCCCATTTCTGTGCCTCGGCATGGGCTGGCCCCCCATGCTTGTAAGGCACTCTCTCCTTACCTCTGCTTCTTGAAGCCCTGATTTCTTTCAAAACACCGCTTAAACAGCACCTTAAAACACCTTAAGCAGCACCAACGGTATCTACAAGAAGCCTTCCCTGATTCCTCCAGGGGCTAGTCTTGGTGTTCTCCCTTCCAAAATTATTTTGTATATATTCTAGATTTATTTATGTATATGTGTTGTCTCCCCTGGTTAGAATGTACTAAGTTACCTGAAACTGAGGCTTGTCTAGCTTTTGTCTTTTTATTCCCAATAAATGCTCATTAAATGATCAATTGATAGGCAATAGAGAACCGTATTTTAAGGAAAAGAGTGACATGGCATTCTATGTATAAGTGAAGCTAATCAGGCAGAAGTGGGAAGGATGCTTTGGAGAAATGGATGCAGAAAGGCTTGATGTGGTATAATTAAGCAAAAGAAAAAACAACAACAACATTGTGACTTCTAATAGGACAGAGCTAATTGCTCTTCATCATCTCGGTGTTCATCTGGCTCCAATAGGGTTACATGTGTAAATGCAGTAGAACTGCCCTATTCTCTAATATCTTGGAATAGTTTGCAGAAGAAGAAATCAAAGTATCTATAGTCATATGAAAAAAACTCTAAATCATTACTAATTAGCAATTAATAATTAATCTAAATCATTAATAATCAATTAATAATTGGAGATGTACAAATTAAAATTACTCTGAAGTACAACTCCTACATGCCATATCAAATTGGCTAACATGACTAAAAAAGGAAAATGACAAACGTTGGAGGGGATGTAGAAAATTCAAGACACAATTGGTGGAGTTGTGAACTGGTCTAACCCTTGTGGAGAACAATTTGGAACTATGTCCAAAGGGCCATAAAACTGTGTGTACCCATTGGCTCAGCAATACCATTACTAGGTCTGTATCACAAAGAGATCAAAGGAAATTGGAAAAGGGCCTATAGGTATAAAAAATATTTATAGCAGCTCTTTTTTGTAGTGGCAAATTGTAGGGCATACCCATCAAGTGGGGAATGACCGAACAAGTTGTGGTATATGATTGTAATGGAATACTTTTATGCTATAAGAAATGACAAACAGGATGGTTTTTTAAAACCTGGGAAGAAATGAGCAGAACCAGAAAAACACTGCAAATAATAACAGCAATGTTGTAACAATGATTTACTGTGAAAGATGTAGCTACTCTGATCAATACAATGATTCAAGACAATTTCGAAGGACCCGTAATGAAAAATGCTATCCATCTCCAGAGGGAGGACTGATAAATTCTGAACTCAAGTACCGATCATTTTACTTTTGTTTTATTTATTTTTCTTGCCTTTTTTTGCAACATAGTTAATGTGGAAATGTTTTGCATGACTTCACATGTATATTAAGTATCTCATAGCTTGCCTTCTCAGTGGCTGAGGGAGGGACTGGGGAGAGGGAAAGAATTTGGAAGTCAATTTAATTTTTTTAAAAATGAATCCTAAAAATAAGTTAATTAAATTTTTTAAAGCTCCTGCTGTGTGAACTGGCCCAAAACCCAGCAGTTCGTCCAAACTGCTTTCAGAGAAAGCAGAAGTTTTTTATTCTCATTTCTAAAGAATAGAAAGTAGGGGAGTCAATTCCTTTAAGGTAGCAACAATGTCCCAAAGAAGCAATCTCCCTTACTTACCTCTTGATTCGGTCTGAACTTTAAGAAAACACATACACAAAGAAACACAGAAATACAGTTCAGAGGTTCCTTTGCCATGGATTCAAAACCACATACTGAAATTTGACAAAACAGTGTCCTTTCATACCAACTGCTACAAAAACATACCATTCTTTTTTTAAAGCTCTATGGACAGAGATTTTCCCAAAAACAACAAGAAAGTAAATAAAATCTCTCCAGATAATGCGAATGGATAAGTATCTCCAGATTTTTATAATATACATCAAATATTAAAAAGCATTCCTTGACTTGGCAACTGTGTTTAATTCTGTACTTCCTTCACATTTTACTAATTATAGAAATCAACAAACTCAGTATTCTAGAAAGGTATTGTGCAATGGGGTATCAAAATGAAGTCCAAAGGGTCTGTGTCAGTAGAAGAGTACTTTAAGAGATAGTATCTGGGGACCATAGCAGTCAAGTTGTGTTTTAAAAACTATGTTCACCCATAAACAGTTCACAATTTTTCCGCTGCTCTTATCAAGTCTTCAAAGGGTCAGAATTCCAAATCCTAAAAAATTGTAGCTTGCCAAAAGAGATGTTATATAAACAGAAACAAATCTTCTATTTCCTCCTCATACTTTAAGTTACAGAAAGTAGAATTACATGAATAAATAAGATTCAAGGGAAGGGATATAGAGCTTTTCTTTATTGGGACATTTACTAAGATTTATGGATACATCAAAGCCAGGACTTTTGTTGCAGCAGTTGTGGCCCCAAGTATAACCAAAGAAGATAATTCCAAGACTAGGAAATTAATTCATTTAATCAATCAACATTCAATCGGTCTATCCATCTATACCTCATTTGAGATCATAATCAAATGAATAAAAAAATAACAGAAGGAGACATTTGTGAGAGTACTGTATTTCTAATACGGCTATAAACCTCAGTAATGGACCACATTTCTCAAAGTGTATGGACTCCAAGAATGATCACTCACTAGAAAAAGTTCTGAGGACTCCATTTTCCATGAAATTAAGTGAGATAGGCTCTAGTAGATCAATCACAGGGAAATCATGAGAAAAAGACACTGAGAAAAACCAGCACACCAGGTCTAGACAAAGGCTGTTTTCAGTGGTGGCATCCAAGAACCCAGGAGTCTCAGCATATTCCTAAGATCCCCTAGGACAGCAATGATGGACATTTTAGAGACCAAGTGCCCAAATTGCACCCTCACACTACATGTGACCCACCCCCTTACCCCAGACAGGGGAGGGAGAAAGCACTCCCATTGGGCTGCTGGGCAGAGGGTTGGGTGAAGTGAAAAATGCCCTCAAGCCCAGTGGAGAGGAGGAAGGGAGCAGCCCCCTCTGGCATGCATGCCATAGGTTTGTCAACATGGCCCTAGAATAAGGAAAGGAAATAGATGAGCCATGATAGAACTGCCAAAAGAAACTAATGATTCAAGCAAAGATCCAGGCACTATTTGAGTTAAGCTGGCCAACCTTCTGTCTAGCTGTTCTAAGCACTATGTCATGTGTTACCTATTTCAGAGATGTGAATCTTGGAGAAACTACTTCCCAGGTAACTCTTCTGAAAACTGGGAATGAAGCTATTCTCATTTAGATAAAGAAATCCTTTTCCATACATATATAGGATGTCCTAAGAAATCTTAGTGCAAGTGTATACATACACAAACACACACGCACGCATACATACACACACATATATATATGCATGCATATACTTTTCTGTATTATATGAATACTTAGAAAGTTATATATGTACATAAATATATGTAATAAACATCCATATGAATAATATATTTAATTTCTGGGGAGGATATGTAAGAGGGAAAGAATAAAGTGAGGCAGACTCTCAAGCACTTCTTATTTTCAATACACTATATTTTTCCTAGCTTAAAGTTTAACTATTGTTGCTATGTACTTGGAGAAATAAAGTAAAATCTAGGAAAAAATAATTAGAAAGGCAAGCATGTAAAGTTTCCTTTGCTAAGTCAATAATTCCCTTCAGTGTTATGAATATTAAATACATGCCTCTCATGCCCCAGGCAATATGTTGAGCTAAGAAATAAAGACAAAAAGGAGACTTAACTCTCAAAGAGTTCACATTCTACTAGGGGAGAGAGAAAAGAGGGAGGGAGGGAAGGAGGGACAGTTACCTCTAGATTAATCAGAAGGGGAAGAGAGCACTGGCAATAGCTGCTGGAGGGAAATGAGAGGTGGGGTGGGGAGGTGATCTGGAAGAATTTCCTGAAGAAAGTAGCATTTAATTGGAAACCTGAAGGAAGATAGGCGGAAATAGGAAATAGAAGGAAGATAGGTGGAAATAGTAAAAGTGCTTTAAGATATGAGTAACAACTTGCACAAATACCTTAACTGACTTCACCCTTTCTATCTTTACCATCAGGCAGGATCTGGAATTACACCACTATCTACTTTCTTCATATTCAATTATGACAGCCCCCATCCCTCCCATTCCCATCTCCCAGTATAATATACCAGAATCACAGAATTTGAGAGTTGGAAGGGACCTCTTTGGCTATCTAGTTCAATCCATACACCAAAAGAATTCCCACTATAATACGCTCTACAAGAGGAGTGCGATTGTGTTTAATAATCTTCTCTCTGAAAAAGAATATGCACTTGCAATACACTTCAAATTTAGTCTGCATTATTATTATTTTCTCCACTTTCTTAAATCCAGACATTCAATGAATCAGTAAACCAAGCCCTGATTTGTGGGTTTTTGCTGATTTCCAAAATGTAGATGTTTACACTAAAAATTTAGTGATAGGCCCTTACTCACTTTTTGAGTTTGAATGAATTTCAACACATCTTTGACTACAAGTAATCATTCAATCTCTGCTTGAAGACCTCTAAGGCAGGGGAAACCCACCATCCCTCGAGATGGGTCATTTCATTTTTTTAAAGACTAAGTTGATAGGAAGCTTTCCCTCCCAACAAGATGACACTTGCCCCTTTGCAAATTTCATGTTTTGCATCTGGTTCTGCCCCAATGTGGCTAAGTAAAATAAATCTAATCCCTCCTCCACCCTTGACATGACAACCCTTCAAATACTAGAAGACAGCTTTCATGTCCTTCCTGAATGTTCTCTTCTTTAGGAGCTTGTACATCCCTTAGGCCAAGCTGGATCTGGTTTCCTGGGATCTCTTACATTGGTTTGGAATTTCTAATTTGGAATCTAAAATTCCTCCCTGATTTGGGGACTACCAGTACTCAAGTAAGGGAGACAGCTTAACATGAGTCACTTTGCATGTCTTAGAAGAAACTTTAACTTCTAGAATCAGCATGTGGCAGGGGAATGAATACTGAACTTGGAGTCCTAGGCCTTGAGTTCAAATCTAGCTTTGATATTTATTACTCATGTAACCTTGAAAAAATTATTTAACCTGTCAGGATCTCAGTTTCCTTCCTTATATGTTAAATGAGAGGGTTGGGTTAAATAACCTCTAAAGTTCATCCCAGCTCTAGATCCATGGCCCTATAAGTAAAACAGGCCTGTCTTGATTAAAACATACAAGGCCTAAACATCTGAGGTAAAGATAAAGTTGTTGCTCATCCTTTGTTTTCTTTTTAAAATAAATATTATTTTTATTTTTCCAGATTACATGTTGATATATTTTTTAATCTTCATTTTCTAACATTCTATAATCCATGTTCTTTCCCTCCCTCCCACCACTGCTTAAGAAGGCAGGTAATATGATATAGGTTATACACATAGTATCATACAATAGATATTTCCATGTTTGTCATGTTGTAAAGCAAGATATGTATTGCTTATAATAGCGAAAAATTTATGGGGGAAATAAAGTGAAGAACAGTATATACTTCAATCTACTTTCAGACTCCATCAATTCCTTCAGTGGATAGCCTTTTCCATCATGAGTCCTTTGGATGTCCTGGATCCCTGCTTTGTTGATAATAATTAAGCAATTCACAGTTGATCATCATACACTATTGTTGTTATTGTGTACAACATTCTCCCTATTCTGCTCACTTCACTTTGCATCACTTCATATAAGTCTTTCCAGGATTTTCTGTGATCATCTTATTTTTCATTTCTCATGGATAGTATTCCCTTGCAAACCACATACCACAACTTGTTTAGCCATTTCCCAATTAATGGATACCCCTTCAGTTTTTAGGTCTTTACCACTACAAAAAAAGAACTACTAAAAATATTTTTATACAGATGGATCATTTTCCCCTTTCTTTAATCTCTTTGGGATACAGATCTAGTACTGGTATTGCTGGGTCAAAGAATATGAACAGCTTTATGGACCTCTGGGCATGGTTCCAGACTATTCTCCAGAATGGTTGTATCAGTTCACAACTCCATCAACAATGTAATAATGTACCAATTTTTCCACATCTCCTCCAACATTTATCATTTTCCTTTCTTGTCATGTATGTAAAATAATATCTGAGTTGCTTTAATTTGCATCTCTCTAATAGTGATTTGGAACATTTTTTCACAAACCTAAAGATAGTTTTAACTTCTTCATCTGAGAATTGCCTGTTCATATCCTTTGACTATTTCTCAATTGGGGAATGTTTGGCATCCTTATAAATTTGACTCCATTCCTATATATTGGAGAAATGAGGTCATTGTCAACGATACTTGCTACAAATATTTTTCCAGTTAGATATTTTCTTTCTAATCTCATTTGCTTTGTTTCATTTATGCAAAAACTTTTTAAATTTAATGTATCAAATTTACCTGTTTTAAGTCTCATAATATTCTGTCTTGTTTTGACCCAAGTTCTTTCCTTAGATGTGGCAAAATTGGGGCACTAATGCATTGTTGGTGGAATTGTAAATTGATCCAACCATTCTGGAAGGAAATTTGGAATTATGAATGTCTTTTGAACCAGCAATACTACTACTAAGTTTGTATCCCAAGGAGATTTAAAAAAATTGGGAAAGGTTCTGTTTGTATAAAAATATTTATAGCTGTGCTTTTTGTGGTGGCAAAATAAATTAGAAAAAAGAGGGGGTGTCCTGAACTGGGGAATGGCTAAACAAATTGTGGTATATGATGCTAATGGAATATGATTGTACTATAAGGAATGAAGAACAGCTTGGTTTCTATAAGAATTGGAAAGACCTACATGAATTGATGCATAGTGAAATAAGCAGAATCAGAAGAATATTATACACAGTAATTTAAACATTGTGGGATGATAAAATGTGATTGACTCTGCTACTAAAAGCAACACAATGATCCAGGACAATCCTGAGAGACTTATGAGAAAGAATGCTATCCACATCAGGAGAAAGAACTATGGGAGTAAAAATTCAGAAGAAAACATATGACTTTTCACTCGTTTATATGGGATTTGGAGTTTGGGTTTTAAAAGATTAAAAGACTACTCTTATAAAAATGAATAATATGGAAATAGGATTTGAGTGATGATATATATAAAACTCAGTGAAATTTCTTGTCAGCTCTGGGAATGGGGAGGGAAGAGGGGAGGGAGACAAAAGAATCATGTAACCACGGAAAAAAATTAAAATTTTTTTAAATTTTAAAAAAAATAAAAAAGAAATAAATTATTTACTTATCCATAAATCTGATGGTCTAATGGATAAACTGCTTTGTGCTCCCTTAATTTGTTTTTGGTATCACCCTTTATTTCTAAATCAGGTATCCATTTTGATTTTAGTGTATGATATGAAATGTTGGTCTATGCCAATGATGATGAACCTTTAGAGATGGAGTGCTGGGCCCCAGCCCTACCTCACCCCCCAGACTGAGTGCTGTGCCTACCCCCCACCCAGAGACAGTGTGCCATGCCCTTCTGCCACACCAAGTACTGGGTGCACCCTGACCCCACCTCCTTACCCTACCCAGAGGAGAGAGAAAGTGCTCCCATTGGTCTACTGGGTGGAGGGGTAGGTGATGTAAAAACATGTCCTCAGGCATGGTGGAAAGGGGGAAGAGAGCAGCTCTACCTGAGTCCCTCTGCCTTTCTAGTAACAAACTCTGGGTGGAGGGAGAGCAGCCGTATGCCCACAGAGAGTATTCTGTGTGCCATCTTTGGCACCCATGCTATAGGTTCACCATCACTAGTCTACCTAGTATCTGCAATACTGTATTGTTGTTTTCCCAGCAGTTTTTGTTGAGTAGTGAGTTCTTCTTCCAAAAGCTTGGATCTTTGAGTTTTTCAAGCACTAGTTTACAGTGGACACATACCACTACGTGTTGAATGCCTAATCTGTTTTACCACTCTATTTCTTAGCCAGTACCAGATTGTTTTGATGATATAATTTGAGATTCAGTACAGCAAAGCCACATTTATTTATATTTTTTTATTAATTTTCTTAATGGGGGCAGCTGGGTAGCTCAGTGGATTGAGAGCCAGGCCTAGAGATGGGAGATCCTACGTTCAAATTCGACTTCCGACACTTCCCAACCGTGTGACCCTGGGCAAGTCACTTGACCCCCGTTGCCTACCCTTACCACTCTTCTGCCTTGGAGCTAATACATGGTATTTACTCCAAGATGGAAGGTAAGAGTTTTAAAAAAATTAACTTTAAAAAAAATTTTTTAATATTCTGATTTTTTGTTCTTCTAGATGAATTTTATTATTTTTTCTAGCTATATGAAATATTTTGGGGGTAATTTGAGTGGTACAGCACTGAATAAGTAAATTAATTGAAGTAGAATTGTCATTTTTATTATATTGACTTAGTCTACTATAAAAATAGGATTAACTCTCCCCTTGTCTATTTTTAGCTAATCGAATAAAGAATTTAAAGTACCCCTACTTACCATTAAGTATGAAACTTCATAAGTTACTTACTAGAGTAAGTGACAACTCCAAAGGCCACTGCGCCCCCCAACCCCCGCCTTCGGGCAGTGCAAATTGAAAGACTGCCATTGGTTTCTGTGAAAAAGAAGTAGTTACAGGAAGTGATGTGGGAAAAGGGAGGTGGGTATTAAAAGAGACCAACATGGTCTACCATTCATTCCTTTCCTGGCTTCTGGAGAGATTGGTTCCAAAGATTCTTCCCTTCCTGGTGTTTGGAGAGATTGATTTCAGGGATCTCTGCCTTGGCTTGGAAGAGACCTTTTCCTGGATCCTGCATTGGCTTGTTAGGTGAGTAGAACTCTGGCTGAAGACACCAACGGGACTTCTGGATGAGGATTATCAAGGAAATCCACATGGGGACAAGGGACATGGGGAAGCCCCTGTAGGGCTGAGCCTTACTTCAACAGAGAGGGCTTGGTAGGCTTGTTAAAATCTGTCTCTTTAGCTACATTTTTCCACTTTCACTCTTTCTACCTCTTTGTAAATAAAACTGCTAAAAGTCATTTTGACTTAAGTTATACTATTTTAAATTTGGTGACCACAATATTAATTTATAAATATCATACTTAGCATAAAACCTAAATTTAAACTCTTACACTACCCATGATCAATTAATGTTTTTCTAATTCTTTAGTTCTGACTTCATTTGTGTGAAAAATGCTTTGTAGTTGTAATCATGCAGTTTCTAGGTTTGTCTTGGCAAGTAGGCTCCCAGGTAGTTTATATTGTCTACAGTTATTTTAAATGAAAGTTTACTTTCTATCTCTTCTGTTTGGCTTTATTGGTAGTGTAGAGAAATGCTAATAGTTGTTGCAATTTTATTTTATATCCTGCAACTTTGCTAAAGTTGTTCATTGTTTCTATTAGATTTTGGTTGATTTTTTAGGATTCATATTATCTGTGAGGAGTGATAGCTTAATTTCCTCATTATCTAATTCTAATTCCTTCAATTTCTTCTTCTATTTTCACTAAAGCTAATATTTCTAATACAATATTGAGTGCTAGTGGTGATAATGAGCATCCTTGCTTCACCTCTAATTTTATTGGGAAAGCTCCTAGATTATCCCCATTACAGATAGTTCTTGCTTATCGTTTTCGATAGATCTATATATCATTTTGAGGAATATTCCATTTATTCCAATGTGCTCTCATGTTTTAATAGGAATGAGTGTGATATTTTGTCAAAAGCTTTTTCTATATCCATTGAGATAATCATATGGTTTTGTTATTAATATGGTCATTTATACTAGTAGTTTTACTAATATTGAACCATCCCTGCATTCCTGTAATAAAACCCACCTGGTAATAGTGTATGATCTTGGCAATATATTGCTGTAACCTCCTTGCTAGTATTTTGTTTAAGATTTTCACATCAATATGCATTAGTCTATAGTTTTCTTTCTCTGTTTTCATTCTTTCTGGTTTAGGTATCAAGACCTTACTCATGTCATAAAAGGAATTACATAGAACTCCTTCCTCAGCTATTTTCCTAAAGAGTTTATATAGTATTGGAATTAAATGCTCTTTAAATGTTTGGTAGAGTTCACTTGTCAATTCATCTGGCCCTGGGGCTTTTCTTGTTTCTCTTCTGTTAATCTGGACAACTTATATTTCTTTAAATACTCATTTATTTCACTTAGATTAACAGATTTATTGGCCTATAATTAGGCAAAATAACTCCCAATAATTGTTCTAATTTCCTTTTCATTGGTTGTAATTTTGCTCTTTTCATTTTTAATACTAGCAATTTTTGTTTATTTCTTTTTTATCAAATTAATCAATGGCTTGTCTATTTTATTGACTTTTGTAAAATTAACTCTTTGTCTGATGTATTAATTTAAAGGTTTTCTTACTTTCAATCTTCTCTCTCCTTTAATTTTAAAATTTTCCAATTTCATGTTTAATTGCAAGGGTTTAATTTGTTATTTTTCTAGTTTTTCTTAGTTGTATATTGTAATATAGAAAATAGCAGGATGGAATTCCTGCAGGATACAGGGTCAAGCCTCACCCAGAATTCCAGGGGACCCTGGAATTCCATCCTGCCATTTTCTATGTAACAGTATCCAATTAGGTCAGTTTTAATTTTGCTTTGTCTTAGGTCATAGTTGCTACCTCTGCTTTTTTAACTTTAGCTGAAGCATGGTAGATTTTGCTCCAGTCTTTTACCTTTACTCTGTGTGTGTCTCCCTGCTTTAAATGAGTTTCATGTAGGCACACAATTTGGTATTCTGACTTTTAATCTACTCTGCAATCTCTTCCATTTTATGGATTAGTTCATCCCATTCACATTCACAGTTATAATTACTGTGTTTTCCTCCATCTTATTTTTCCCCTCCTTATCCTTCTCTTTCTTCCTTTCAGAGTTTCTCTGTTCATAAATGTTTTTAATTCTGTCTACCCATCTCCTCCAGTTCCCCTGATAATTTCTTGAAAAATTCTGTCCAGGTTCCTTTTTTATCATGGCTTTTAGGCAATCCAATGATTCTTAGAGTCTCTATCTTGAATCTGTATTGTTGGTCAGTTGTTTTTCTAGTGAGAGATTTTAGATATTCTTTTTTTCATTCTTATGCATTTTTTATTGTTTCTTACTGTCTTGTGAAGTCATTAGCTTCTGTTAATTCTGATTTTTAGAGAGCCATTTTCTTTTTGAGGCTTTGTACTTCTTTTCTTAGGGAGGTATTGTATTTCCTTTTTTTTAGAGAACTGATCTCAGTTTTTGTTCTAAGTTGTTGAATTCTTTAATTTTCTTTTTTAACATTTCTTCTACATCTCTATTAATATTTTTATCATTTTGGGGAACTCTTCTAGGAATTCAATTTGGGCTTGATATCCTTTCACATTTTCTTTTGAGGCTTCACAAATTTTCATTTTTGTGTTGGGATTATCTTCTGAGTTTACATTTTTGCCATCTCTCTCTCTGAAATATTTTTCTAGTATTGGACTTTTTCTGTGGTTTTTTTCTCATTTGAGGGTTATTTTTTCCATTGATTTTGTTTCTTTGCTGAAGCTTAACTCTCTTTCTGGGGTGAAGGGTATACTTTCCCATGCTTATACTGTTCCTGGGGTCAGCTCAACTATCTCAGTCCCAGCTTGAGCACTCAGGCTATGTCGCTGGCCTGCTGTGGAGAGGTTTGCAGTTGTTGGGTTCAGATGCTGTTCATACTGAGTCAAGTTGGGTTCTTTCCCAGTCCCTGTGAAACTAGACCTCATTAGGTTGGGTTTCTCTCACTGCTGACCACCTGAGTCATGCCCAGCTTTTGTCACTGCTGGACTATACAGAGCTACTTTCCTCTCACTGCCACCTATGCTATATTAAGCTGGTTTCTGCTCTTCCTCTACTAAGATTAGATGGAGTTGGTGGTACTTTTTCCTCTGCCATTTGCAGTGTATCACATCTAAGTTTCACCAGAGCTTGTTCAGCAGTCTCTTCTCCTACCCCAGCAAGATAGGTCCTGCTTGCTATCTATCCACTTGGTTCTGGGATGGAACATTGCTTCACCCCTTCTTCTATTGGTTCTATTGCTCTTGAATTCATTTTGAGGGATTTTTGTTCTTCTATAGCAGGGGTTGGCAACCTTTTTGGCCATGAGAGCCATAAACGCCACATTTTTTAAAATGTAATTTCATGAGAGCCGTACAGTGCTCACAGTGAGTGCTCCTGTAACAGAGCCTGAAAAAAAACTTGACTTTATGGCTCCCACAGAAAGAGCCATATCTGGCCCTCAAAAGAGCCAGATATGGCTCAAGAGCCATACGTTGCCGACCCCTGTTCTATAGTCATTTGGAAGGTGATTGGCAGACTCCAAGTCTGCCATCTTGGCATCCAGAAGCCATCTGTTTATCCTTCATTGTCAAAGAAAACCAATGGCATCATGATGAGTGATATCTTCACTTGCACTTGAATTGGACTTTAATGAAAGAGGATTTTGCAAAGTCATCAGCCTCACCTTTTCTTCCAGCATCATTGAAGCCCAGTAGCAAGACAAAAGTCAGGATGATTGGTGATGGCCTAAGATTTGATGGATAACTTTAGCATCTTTAATTTCTTACCAAGTTTTAAATGCTCCATAATGTTTGCTTCAGATGCCATCATGGCCAGTAGAATAAACTGTTCTCTGCCACACAATCAACCAAAAGTCTTTACATGCTTGGGATAGACATACCCCTAAGTTTAAAGCCTGTCTGTGGGGAAGTTAGGGCCTAGATTCAAATATGGCGCCAGACACTTCTGAACTGTGTGGCTCTGGGCAAGTCACTTAATTCCAATTGCTTAGTTCTTGTTGCTCTCCTGCCTTGGAACTGAAACAGTATCAATTCTAAGACAGAACATAAAGGTTTTTAAAAAGAAAAAAAAAAGAGCCTGTCTGCTTCCCTCAACCTGATTTAGCCTGTTTGCCCAGTCACTTTTACCAGGCTGTTACCTTGGTACATGCCACAATATCTTAGTTACTATGGAAGGAAAATATAACAATGGTTGAGTAAGACTTAGACTTGAAAGGGCAAGCTCCCAATGATCAATACAACTGTGCTCAGAGACCTCACTGAGTATCCCACTACCTGAATTTCTATGTGCCAATAACCTGGCAACAGGGGAAAAGAAGGGTTAGAGTGCCGGGAAAAGGGTAACTATATGCATATAAGAACAAAGTCTGATTATCACCTGTTATCAGAAGACAAAAAAAATAAAAAGACTGTATGTAGTATCTGAAGTACATTCAGAAGGGGACAACCTGCATGCTGAGAAGATTAGAGATCAAGATGCTGGATGAAGATTGGTTTAAGAACCTAGCAGCATTTAGCATGAAGAACGAAGTCTTATGGCAATGAGGGAACAATGTAATAACTGTTTCAAATATTTGAAAGACTGTCTGGAAATTTGGAAGACTTGTTCTGCATCAACCCAGAGAGAAGAACCAGAGGCATTGGCTAGAAGTTGCAGAGACAGAGACTGGTTTAGCCTGGATTTAAGGAAATGCTTAAAAATTCAAGCTGCCCAAAAGTAGAATAGACTGCCTCTAGAGATGTAGGTACTACTTCACTATTAGCCTTAAAACTGAAATTGTTGAGAATCACATGGTCAGAAGAAGCCACCAAGACTATCTATTCCAGCTTCTTGTTTTGCATATAAAGAAATTTAGACCCAGAGAGGATAACTTTCTTACTCAGTGGGGCAGAAGTTGTATAGCATCATAGTTGGGATTTGAACCCTATTGCCTCTGACATCAGAGCTATACCAGAAGATACTGTAGAAAGTCTTGTTCAAATTATTCTACTACAAGAAATAAGGATGATTTAAGAAAAACTTTGAAAGACCTACATGAACTGATACAAAGTTAAGTGAGCAGAACCAGGAAAACACTGTACATAGTAACAGCCATATCATATGATGAACAATTGTGAATGACTTTAGTGTTCTTAGTAGGACAATGACGAAAAATGACATCCATATATAGAAAAAGAATTGATGGAGTCTGAATGCAGACTAAGACATTCCTTATTTCTCTTTTTTTGTTTGTTCAATTTTTCTTCCACAAAATTACTAATATGCAACATGTTTTACATTATTGCACATGTAAAGTATATATTGGATTGCTTGCCATCTTGGGGAGGGGGGAATGAAGGAAGGGAGGAAGGGAGGAAGGGAGAGAGAAAATTTGGTTCAAACTTTAAAAAATGAAGATTAAAAATTTTTTTCATGTAATTTAGGGGAAAGTTTTTAAAAAAAGAGAGAGGAAAAAAAGAAAGTCCTATTTGAGTATGGTTTAGACTAGATGACCTCTGATATCCCTTTTAACTCAGCCATTCAGGGAGATAATAGCTAAGGGTAAGGATCTAGATGTGAGCTCTGGAAGAACATGGACTAGGCTTCTACTTCTGACAGCATGCAGATAAATGTCATAAGGAACTAGTGACTCACCAATCACAAAAAGTGCCTCCCACCCCTCCCCAGACACCCAGTTTGATAACTGAGATGGGTAATAATTTTGGTAAACAATTTATTCCTGGAATTACCAAACTTTTTATTTCAATGAACAATTGAGAAAGATGGACCAGATAATGAAAGAGCATTTATTAAACTCTATGTGCAAAGCATTGTGCCAAGAGCCAGGGATACCAATGAAAAAGCAAGATATTCTCTTTTCCTTCAAGAACTTATATTCTCTCTCTCTCTCTCTCTCTCTCTCTCTCTCTCTCTCTCTCTCTCTCTCTCTCTCTCTCTCTTTCTCTCTCTCTCTCTCTTAAACCCCTACCTTCTATCTTGGAATCAATACTATGTATTGGTTCCAAGGCAGAAGAGCAGTAACGACTAGGCAATGGGGGTCAAGTGACTTGCCCAGGGTCCCACAGCTAGGAAGTATCTGAGGCAGATTTAAACCTAGAACCTCCCATCTGTAGACTTGGTTCTCAATCCACTGAGCCACTCAGCTGCCCACCCCCCCTCCACCAAGAATTTATATTCTCTTGGAAAACTATAAACCTAAAATCCAAACCACAA
>NC_058131.1:641828755-641878755 GCF_016433145.1 Gracilinanus agilis
AGAGAGAGAGAGAGAGAGAGAGAGAGAGAGAGAGAGAGAGAGAGAGCAAAAGAGAGAGAGCAAGAGAAAGAGTGAGTGAGCGAGCATGAGCCTACTGTCAGGCACTCTTCTAAGAAAGGCAATTCAAACACAAAAGTTTACAAGTTCCTGCCCTCAAGTTTATAATCTATAAATGGAGATAACATGTATAAATCTAGGTACATATAAAATAAATATGAGTTCTGTCAGACACATGCTATTTTTGTGATGAATGAAAAGTCACTTAACTTCTTAATGTTCCAAATTACTGAGACTATAAGTTACAGTATAGTTGCTTACATTGGTGGCAAGTTTCCTACAGCAGTGAAATCATAGGTCCAGATACAGAGGGGACAGGAGGGAAAGGGTGATACAGGTTATCCAATTACTATTAAGGGCCACAAGAGAAATCTTAAGATCTGGGTTCCAGACCCAGGAAGGTACCTAAGTAATTTTAAGTAAGTCGTTTCCTTTCTCCAGACCTCTGCAAAACCAGAGGATTGGCCAAAATGATCCCTAAGACCCCTTCTTCCTCTTATGATCTACCACTGTCTCTTTTCAGTAGCTGCTCTGCACATTCTGAATCCCCCACCCCACTTTTGTTTTGGTCCCCAGCAATGTGCTCAGCAGAACATAAATACTTAATAAATACATTTTGATTTATTTCTCCCCTTGGTCCACCTTCTGGATATTTTACTATTTGATTACATTTTAATCAAGGTTCAGGGCAAGGAGAGATAGCCATACTAAGTTTATGAGAGAGCTTGTAATTGTTATATAAAATGAGACTTGAAGAGTACTTGTATGCTTTGTCATGTATTCCTTCCTTATTTCCCACAAATCACTGAAAATCTGCCTATTGTCAACATGCTACCAAATCTCATGAAGAGTTTTAAAGACTCCCACAGCAATGAGACACTAGCTGTACTGGAACTCATTGCCCATCTCCTGCTCCCTCACTGGTTGGTTTGCTGGTTTTCTTGCTTGCTTGCTTGCTCCCCTTTCTTTTCTCAACTCTTTGGTCAGTGTCACATATTACTGATAGTCTAAATCTGGTATGTTGCCCAAGCAGCACCTAGCTGAGTATTGCACACAGTAGGTGCTAAATATTTGTTGGATGAATCATAAGAAGTGAAGGATGCTTTTCTTCAAACCTAGTCATGCAAATGATAGCATTTACATCATGTGCTAAATTTATCAATCCAGTTTGAACTGAATATTGTCTGGATCAGTGGCTGAAGTTTAAAGAGAAGGAAGGGGTTTTAGGAAGTCTGGACTTTTGATTTCAAAGATGTTGGGAACTCTTAGAGGAAAACTCCCAATGCCACACAGCTAACATATTGGAGGTGTCATTTGAACCCATATCTTCCTGGCACCAAAGCTTCTCTTCCCCTGAAGTTAATAAAAACAAATGCAAAGAAAATTCTTTACTTCTAACAAGTAACCATCATTTTTTTAGTTGCCTCTCTGGTTTCCATTCCTTCAGGGAGTGGGGTGGTGGGGAGAAGGGGGTCTAGCTGAGCCTTAAGATTTAACACTCCAGTTCTAGGGTGAAAAATATGGCTGTCAGTAAAGTTGATGAACAGGTAGATACACAGAAGGCCAAAAACAAGGTAAGATTTCATTTGTGACTTCCTGCCCTACGAACTGAGATTCTCCATAGCTGAGTCTGAATTTTTAATGAAGCCTTTTGCCAAGTCATGTTTGGCATGGTTACTCAGCTTTTTCCCCTCTCAGTGCATTATATGGCAGCTTTGGAGGTCTGGTTTTTATGTGCATGCACACGCATGCACATACATACTGTAATAGATTATTTCCTAAAATTTAAAATAAAAATCAATAGTGTACTCAGATTTGGAGGGCCCAAGCTCTGCTTGCTGGAGCATCTGGGGTTAAGCTTCACTGAGAAAGAAGAAGCAATTGAGAATAAAGTTAATTGACTTTTAAGGCATCTCCCACAACGAGGGCCAAGCTTTCTTTCTCTCCAAGAGTTATAAAGTTAAGCAAAGTTGTCACAGGCTACATTTTTGTTTTGCAGATGGCAGGAAGGGAGAAGTTGCAATGAAGTGGGCAATCCGAAATTAAAGTGCATGCCCTGTTAACACCAGTCTAAAGTTTGGATGCAGATGAACTAGAGTCAAACTGAGCTGGAAGCCTGGAGAAGCCTTCAGAAAGGGAGGGACAGGAGGCAGCAACCCAAATCCCTGTTCATATCCAGGGAGCCAGAAATGCCAATTAAAAAAAAAAAAAAAGCCAGCTATTTTCATGGTTTCGTACCTCTAACCCATAAGTCTTCCATCAGCTTCCCCCAATTTACTCTGCCCCGCAATCCCGCAGCACCTTCTTGGCCTTTGCAAAGCAAGGAGAAGACTTACCTGGTGCAACTCATCGGCACTAAATCAGCCGCACAAGCTTCTAGAGTCAGCAGGACTTTCTCCCCCGCCTGGGCTTTCTAGGTCAGACAGCCTCCTCCGCACGACTCAGGGAAGACTAGCGCCGGGGCCAGCGGGAAGCAGCTGCTTATCTGTCTTCGAGGCACCGGGGCTTCACGTGAAAGCCGAGCCTGGGCCAATCCCCTGCCGACTCCGCCTCTTGCCAAGCAATCAGGGACCCACTCTGAGCCCTAGCCCAAGCCTGGAGAACGTGATCCGCCTAGTTGGGGAGGGCTGGACCTCTGGGAGAGGGCGGGCCATGCCAGGGAAGGGGGAAGGGGCAGGGGTGGGGAAGGGGGCCGGGCCGAGTCTGCTGGAGTCTGGCCAGCCCCGCTGTGATTCGATTTGACCAGCGGAGTTCAGCCCACAGTCCAGTTACTGGGGTGCGAGGCCAGCTGGAGCGCAGCCCGTCATGGAAACCCTGAGCGTATCGTGTGTGCAATTTGTGTGTGTGTGTGTAAACTCTGCGTGCAGAGACAGAGACAGAGAGACAGAGAGAATATCTGGGTGCGTGAGTGACAGCATGAGTCGAAACTGAGAAGCTAACCGCCATGAATAGCCTGTCTACTGGGGTGAGGCCCAGAGCACATTTTGTAAAATGCCCTTTCTCCAGTGCACTAGTTACTATTTGGGGTGTAATGGAAAGAACTCGGGATGGATGGAGGAATTCCATCGAATTCCAGCTTTGCCTGTGACTGCCTGCCCTGCCTGCCTCCCTCAGTTTTTTCACTTCTAAAATGAAAGGCGTCAGAGTAGGTGGGGTGTTTTTTTTTTTAACTTTTTTGTGTGTTATTGGATCCCTTTGACTATTTGGTGAAGCCTAGGGACCTCTAATCGGAATAATGCTTTTAAGTGCATAATATAATATATTGGACTTCAAAGGAAATCAAATCTCTTAAAATATAGATATCAATTTTTTTTAAGTCTCCGACTTGAAGTTAAGAGCCCCTGGACTAGATAATAACAGGTATCAATCTAGTTCTCCCAAACTCAGTCCTGGAAAGGACCCTGGAGATCACAGATTTAAAGAGGGAAGGGACCGTAAAGGTCGTGAATTCCCATCCCCCTCCTGCTAAAGTTGAGGAAATTGAGGCCCAAGGTTCTTAACTTCAATGCGCATCTGCGGAGGAATTCAAATGCAGGTCTCCTAATTCAAATCCGGTTCCAGGGTTTTATGTACGGGACCTCGCTGTCACAAAACCTTCATTTTTATAGACAAGGGTCGTGGTCCAGAGAAGGTAATGTGACTTAACCTTATTAATGATTTAGGGGCAGAGCCAGGTCTCCAAAGTAAGTGCTCTGGTAGGTCCAAACCCAAGTGCCTTCCACAATCCTATGCTACTTTCTAAAAGATGATTTTGCCCTTTCCTGCAGGCTTTTCAGTCCAAGCAATATGTATCCATATTTCCGTATTCTCTACTCTCACTTATCCACTAGGAACTTGTCTTTTTAGCCTATGAAATAAAGAGGTAGCCTTCTAGCTCTAACATTCTATATCTTAATGCTAAGGTAATCTCCGCACTCTGTCACCTAGATGGGAAAGGAACTGAATCCCAGAGAAAGGAATTGACTTGCCCCAAGTCACAGAGCCAGTTTATACTAGAAATAGCCATCTCGACTCCCTTTCCACATTTCATCTCAAAAGTGATGTCATTTCATCTACAGGGCAGCTTCTCATCTCTTTCCCTCTCTCTCTCTGCCTCTCTTTTCTTTGTTCTCTTTTGCTATCTCAGCCCATTCTATTATACAAAAATAGATTTTGTATTTTGAACCTTTCTTTAAGGCTTCTCCGTCAGAGAGACGTGTATCCATGTTTCTATATTCTCTATTCACATTTCTCCACTAGGGGCTTGCCTATAGGGACTTTCTCCTCCCTTGGACCTCCCCATTTAGCCTCCCCCTGCCCCACTCCACTCCTCCCCTCCACCCCCAGCATCACCCATTCAAGCTCATCTGCTTACACTAGAAAAAGGATACGATTTAAGGGTGGAAAGGGAGGAAAAGCTGCCTTCTGGTTACATTCTTAATCCAGATATAAATAGCTTTTGAATAAATCAGCATTTTGTGATATCTTCGCATCTTCTGCCCTCCACTGGCTTGAATAATTGACAGTTGGCTGTATGTTTTCTGATGCAACTGCAAGCTTTACTCAGTTGGGAAATTCTGGCAGGAATTCCTTAGCCATACTATCAACTTTACACCAGCCCCTAGTAACTCTATTATGAAATCACAAGGGTCCCTGTGAAACAGGGAAAGCAACCATGTTAAACGATAATGAAGCCTGTGGTTAACTCTTTTGTCCTCACAAAACCCTGTGAAGTACAGTCAGACAGGTTTTTATCCCTATTTGACAGAAGCAGAGACTGAAGACTCCAGGGAGATAAAGGACTTCACTATGTGCTTAGGATCACATAGTGAATTAGTGGTAGCAACAGGACAGGAACCTAGATCTAAACATTATTAATATGTCTGTCTTTATTTAAAGAGCAAAACATTCCACAATTAATAGATTCCTGTTCCCTCTGGAACAACAATGTCAAACTGAAATAGAAATAGGGCTTCTAATTAGCACATAAGAAGCCCTGCAGCTGCATATTGACTTGGTTTTAAAATGTAACATTATCTATGTTTTATTGTACTTTTATGTATTTTGTTAAATATTTCCCAATTACATTTTAATCTGTTTCAGCCACACTTGGGAGTGTTGCAATTGCACTAGCCCTCTAGCCATATTGTCTGATCCATAAAACCATTTTCTCCTCAAGGCAAAACCAAAATTACATGATGCAATTTATTCCTTCACTTCATTGATTCGACAAGCATCTAGTAAGCATGAAACTAATCCAACCATTCTGGAGAGTAGTTTGGAACTATAACCCAAAGTCTACAAAACTGTGCATATCTTTTGATCCAGCAGTACCACTACTATGTCTGTATCCCAAACAGAAAGGATTAAAAGACTTATGTATACAAAAATATTTATCTTTCTTTTTGTGTTGACAAAGAATTGGAAATGAATAGAATGCTCATTCATTGGAGAATAAGCTGAACAAGTTGTGGTATATCATTGTGATAGAATTCAATTGTACTATAAGAAATGATGAGCAGGGTTCTTTCAGAAAAACCTAGAAATATTCATATGAACTGATACAAAGTGGAATGAGCAGAACCAGAAGAATATTCTACATAGTAACAGTGCTTTTGTACAATAATAAACTGTGAGTGACGTGGCTTTTCTAATCAATGCAACAATCCCAGACAATTCCAAAAGACTTATGATGAAAAATGCCAAGCATCACCAGAGAGATAATTGAATCTGAGTGTAGAATAAACCCTAATTTTTTCTCTTTATTTTTCAAACTTGGATGCAGGTACTTAGTAGTTATGTGATTCTAGGCAAGTCATTTAAGCTCTCTATTCCTTAGTTTCCCAGATTTCTCAGTCTCAGGTCTGTTAGGGGCTAAATTAATCCTCAGTATTATATAGTAAATTTGTGGAGAGATGTGAAATCATAATTATTGTTTAAAATATTTAGCATTTACACATCAGTTTTCATGGGGAAAGAAAGGTTCTGTTTTTAATTCAGACACACCTTTCTCATGACCTAATGCTGAAATGAAGAAACCTTCATTTTAAAAGGGAGAGTTTGAGGGAAGAGAATAGGGAAATAATAATAGTATTTATATAATAGTCAGTGAAGACATGGGACTCAAGGTTGGCCTAAAAATAGATAGGCAACACTTGAATCAATGAAATGGAGGTATTGCTGCAAACATGAGCAAAAGTATCATCCTGATCTTAAATAAGTGTTCATTAAGTACTATCCAGGGACAAAGAATTCAAATGGGCACTAGCATTGCTATAAAGAAGTATTAGGCATGTTCGTGCCCTCAAGAAATTTATGTATCGCTCTATCAACAAGCATTTATTAAGCAAACCAAACTGGAGCCAAGTGCTGAGGAAAGGTAAAAATGAAGTAGTCTCCAGCCAGGAGGGAATTCCAAGAGATAAGGAAGGGCTTTCCATTGTGGGCATGGGATTGAATTGAGAGGTGGAGTGTGTGTGCAGAGCATGGAGCAGTATGTCTGAACTGCACCTAGAGGGGAATAATGCATAAAGAGACTGGAAAGGGAAATGGATGGTGTTGGCTTTTGAGGAGCTTTAAATGCCAAAGGAATTTACCTCTGAACCAAGAAGTAAGAGATATTTTTAGGCAGGGGTATGTTGGAGGCACCTCAAACTGGCTCATGAGAGTCGATAGTTAAATTTTCAGTATGAGCATTTACGTCTGAAATTGGCAAATGTGATAAATCAAGGCTTGATTTACTGTTCTTTTGATTGTCTAGACTTAAGAGAGTGATGTAGAAAATGTCAATAATGCAGATTTAACTTAAAAATATGTCATACATAATTTTTGAGAGTTAATTATTCAACATTTACTAACACATATTTGCTCTAGGGATCCCAAAGTCACTATAGTTTGGGGAACAGCAAGTTGACTCAATCAGGCCTGGCCTTTAGGAAAAATACTTTGGCAATTGTGTAAAAGAATTAAAGATTGGGGAGAGATTTGAAGCAGGGAAACAAATTAGGAAACTAATTTAGGCAAGAGGTAATGAAGGTCTGAACTATAATGACGATTTGAAAATAGAAATAAGGAATGTTAAAGAGATGGGAAAATTCATAAAAACAGAAATAGCATTTATTTTAGTTAATATTTTAGTGCCTACTAGTTACAATATCTTAGACTACTAGAGATATGAAGAAAGATAAATGGCAATCCCCACTCTTAAGAGCCTCCAATCTAACCAGAGAAGAGAAGATATGTACAAAGATAAATGATACACATTAAAGTATTATAATGCATATTGATAAAATAAAGGGCTATTACTGTAGATGAGGGAGAAAAAGGCTTTTGGATACAGAGAGAGGTAGAGGAAGGGTAACAAAAATCAAAGGAAGATTGATAAAAGAGTAGTAGGATTTGAGCCTGAGCCTTGGTGAATCAGTCAGATTTCCACCAGCAGAGATAGGAGGGAGGACAGTCCAGATACAGTGAGCAATGTTAGCAAAATGCTGGAGGCAAGGAGAGTGAGTAATACCATTTGGCCAGAGAAGGAGAGAGGCAGTAATGTGCAATAAAATAAGTTAATAGTACAGGGTAGCAGAGGCTTGGTTGCCAATAAACAGTGAATGCTACTGGGGCTACAGGCAACTGTGGGCTTAGGGTGGTTGGATAAGGCAGGAAGGAGCATGGAAATAAGGAGAACTACAGGCAAGAAT
Organism: Gracilinanus agilis; assembly: GCF_016433145.1. Lineage (NCBI taxonomy): Eukaryota > Metazoa > Chordata > Mammalia > Didelphimorphia > Didelphidae > Gracilinanus > Gracilinanus agilis. Next base: position 641,836,489 of record NC_058131.1, read on the forward strand.
TCATCTTGGGGGTTGTGTGAGGCAATGGGGCCCAGAAGATAAAGGCTCAAATCCAGATCCTGCCTCTGACACAAATTGGTTATGTGACCAAGGACAAATCACTTAATTTTTTAATTAATCACTGCCTCAGGCAACTCTGCACCAATGGAGGAATGAAGGGTGTTTCCATACTGGGGGTTCCCTATACTGATGCTTCCATGTGTCTAGACCACAACCCCCCCAAAAAATAATAATGAATATAACAATATTAAAAATAAATGTACTTATTGAGAAGAAAAGGTTTTGTATGAAGTCCCAACAGAAAGGGGATCAGAAAATACTTCATAGAGATGATAGCACTTGAGTTGGACTTTTATAAAAAGGACTTCAACTAGAGAAGGAGTAGCATTCCACATATCAAAAGTGGGGTGAGGTGTGAGGATGGGAAAACCTTTCTTATATTTGGAGAATAGAGAGTAATCTGGCTTGCCTCAAACATAGCATAAAACAAAAGGAGATTCTATCACCCGGAAGAAAGGAAAAGGAGATAGGGGACTGTAATTGGGGTAACAGCACCATGTATCTTCAAGTAGAGAGGCAATGGGGCCCTTGAGTGGTCCAGGACATAGAGAATATACAGATAAGTGCCTCCCAGCCAGTGGAATCACCTGGACTCCAAGAGATATCTTTTGCCTCTGCCCACTTCCTCAAGAGTGGTTTTAGTTCTCTCTATTCTGTGTCAGTCCAACAAGGGAGCTGTCAACTATTACTAGTACTACTCCTTAATTTTGTTTTAACCAGGAAATGGCAAACATTACAGTATGAATATAAATACAGAGTAACTCTGATCAAATGTTCCATATTAGTCTAAGAGATGATGCTGTTTATTTCAGGTATAGAATAGAGAGTAATAAGTTCTAGGTAAATGATAGAGAAACAAGAAAACTTTCCAGATCCTCTGGAATCATGTCTTTAAGTATGACACCCTTGCTTGTCCACTGAGGAAAACTATCTTCAGATTAAGGTATCTAGAACAAAAATGTTCAATATGGAACTCACAGTCATAATAAGTGAGAAAATAACAAGAGCACACTTTGCTGCTTCCAATGGGTTCATATTACCAGGTCAAGATGAACCTGGAGATTGAAACAGTGTGGATGAAATTACCTGAACCACTGACTCTAGAGTCAGAAGATCAGGGTTCACATTTTGCCTCTGATTATTACTGCCCTTGTGACTTTAGGCACTCAACTTTCATGGCCTCAGTTTCCTCATCCATATAATGAGCAAGTTGGACTAGAAAGCTTCTGAGATCCCTTCTAGCTCCAGAGCAGAGATTCTTAACCATTTCTGGGTCATAGACCCCTTTGGCAATCTGGTGAAGCCTTTGGACTCTTACTCAGGTTAATGTTTTTAAATACATAAAATAAAATATATAGAATGACAAAGGAAGACAATTATAGTGCAATACAGTCATCAATATTTTTTAAAAGAAAAGCTCATGGACCCCAAGAAGGCAAGTATTGCTAGATTATAAAATATGTGGAGGAATTAGATACCTAAGTAGATTGAGAACCAGGCCTAGACACAAGAGGTCCTGGGTTCAAATTGGACCTCAGATACTTCCTAGCTGTGTGACCCTGGACAAGTCACTTAATCCCCATTGCCCAGCCCTTATCTCTCTTCTGCCTTAAAACCAATACTCAGTATTGATTTTAGGATGGAAGGAAAGGGTTTTTTTTATAAAAATAAATAAAGTATGTAGAGGGAAGTGAAGTATGAGACTGGAAAGATATAAAGGAGTCAGATTGTGAAGGACTTTAGATTCCAAAGAGAACATTTCACATTTTATTCTGGAGTTTAATAATGAGCCGCTGTAGTATTAGAGTGGTGACATGGTTGAAAAATCACTTTTGACAGCTTAGTGAGAATTGATTGGAGTTCAGAGAAATGTAAGGCAGGGAGTCCAAATAGCAGACTTTAACATTAGTCCAAGCATGAGAAGATGTGGGCCAACATCACACTGGTGACTATAATGGAAAGGAAAGGGGATCTATACAAGAAATGTTGTGAAGGTAGAAGCACAAGACAGAATAGTGCTCAAGAATATAGTGTAAGTGTGAAAGAAGAGGTAACACTGACTGAGAAAATAGTAGTACCCTTGATCATAATAGGAAAGTTTGGAAGAAGAAGCAAGATAATGAGTTCAGTTTTGGACCTACTGAGTTTGAGATGTCTAAAAGAGAATGATGAGAGACTAGAGCTCAGTGGAGAGCTCAGAGCTGAATGTATAGATCTGGTAATCATCTACATGGATGACAAGTCCTTAGGAGATCATAAGATCATTAACTAAATATATCACTTACTAAGTATAGAGGAATTTGAGAAAAGGGCTCAGTACAGAGAGGTAAAGAAGGATGAGGAATGAGAAAAGCCATTCAATTTGACAATTGAGATTATTTAATTTTTTTAAAAAGAGAGTAATAACAGAGAGGATAATTCATTTTCCCATTATTGAGTGTATGTTAACAATGCATCCAGGTTTCATAGGATCATAGTTTTGAAGTTGTAAGAGATTGTAAAGTCATTTAGTGCATTTTTACAAAGGAGGAAATGGGGTCCAGAGCAGTAAAGAAAGGGCCAGTCAGTCTTGTGAAAATCATAGGGACAGACGTGGGTGAGAATTTCAGGCTCTTAATTTTAGAAACAAATATCTACTAATAAATGACACCAGCTTTTCATATGGAGTCTTCAACTCAAATTGGAGAGTAATTTAGCACCTTGTTGGGTTGCTCAAGAGAAGCATATTGGTACTAGACGATCTTCCAGGTTTGACAGTCTATGAGTCTAAGCTTCTAATTCTAGAGTCTTCTAAAGAAAACAGATTTAATTAGAAGTGACTGAGAAACTGAATGTACACCTACTAAAACTGGAATGCTACACATCCCATTTGCAGATGATCTAATTAGAGCACATTTTTTTCCCTCTGAACTTTCATTTAATTTATATTGTTATAGTGGCACTGGCCATATTCTCCTTTGTATTATGTAGTTTATTTACATGTCTTGTCTCTCTATTATATTGTAAGTTCCTTGAAGGCGGACACATATAGTTTTCATCTTTGCATCCTCCATAGTATCCCAAGAGTGTTTTGAACATAACGGGCACTCTTGGTTCAATAAATGTTGGTCGAATGAATGTTTACTTGAATTTGATGAACCAGATGATGGCCAAAATGCAAATTGCCAAGGAATTCTTTCCAAAATTGTGTTAAGAGGACTATTGACAACAGGCCAAAGAGAGATAGGTGCCCTATTCAGTTGGCAGTCAGTGGTAAATGTTATTTCAAAAGTAACACAGGACACTGCCAACTGAAGCTTCCAACATGTTCAACATAGCCACCCCAGTGATGGGACATGATGTCCTGGCACATTGAAGGTCTATTTCCAGGTCATGAGTCCATCTTTTTTTTAATGATGATATATAAAGAATGTTATACGTGTTATAAACAAACATATATATTATATATGTTATAAACAAATATACATATTATATATAATATGTGTGTGAAGAGTAGTTATTCTTGAGTCTTTATTGCTAATCATTCCTGGCTTTCCCAACTAACTTTTCCCTACATTAGCCTCTAGATTTCTACCTCTTCATCTTAAATTCCATTTCTACCCTTCTTTATCCCATTCAATCACTCCAATCTCTCCATTTAATCACTCCAATTCAATCATTCAATCACTTCAAGCACTCCTTTATTAACCACTCACTTTTTTATGCAGAGCCAATGCTAGTGCTTAGGAGAAGTATAAAAAGTTTAAATGACACAATACACAACACAACCTTCCCTCCAGAGCTTAGGATCTAAGAAAGGGATAAAACATAATAAAGATCATTCTCATGCATATTGTCTTGTGATAAATACAACTGAAAAGAGCACAGGAATATATCAGGGTGAGTTTCCAGCAAGAAGATCATTATTGACAGCTGGTCAATAAACATTCATTCTATTAAGTACCTACTATGTGCCAGATACAGTGCTAAATGCTGGGGGGTGGGGGAGGTGTTGGAGGGAAGGAAGGCAAAAGACAGCCTCAGTCATGGAATTTTATTTTATTTTATTTACAGTTTAATGGAAGACACAACATGCAAATAACTTTACAAAGAAGCTATATACAAGATAAATATGAAGTAATCAACAGAGAAGAGGTACTAGAATTATGAGAAACTGAGAAAGTTTTTCTATAAAAAGTTAAATTTTAATTAAGACTTGAAGGAAGCTAGGGAAACCAGGAGGCAGAGATGAAGTGGGAGAGAATTCCAGGCATGAAGGGATGGTCAGAGAAAATGTCCAAAGTCAAGACCTAGAGTGTCTTTTGTGAGGAACAGCAAGGAGGCCCCCGTTTTGGGATCACAAAGTAAATGGGGGTGAGGGTGGGAGTGTTATGGTCACAAGTCAAGGAGAAAGAGAACATTCTCAAATTCTGGTCTCCTTCCTTGACTGCTCATGTGTAAAATAAAGAACCATAGAAATTTTCAACTAGGGGAGACATTTAGAGGTCATCTAGTCCAAATCTGGCATTTTATACAAGGAGATTAAGACATGAAGAAGGTAAAGGACATGTGTGTGGTCATCCTAACAGTTAACAATACCTCATAAGTCAATGCCAAAGCATTTAGCCAAAATTTAGCCAAAGCTAAAACTCAGGAGTGCTACCTCTCAGTCCTCTGCCTTTTCTAAAATCTCACATTAAATTTCAAAATGAGAAAATATGTTCCTAATTAAAGCCAATCCAAACTTAATTTTTTGACTCATCTTTCCACCACACCCATCATATTTGCCTTTTTTTTAAATCCTTAACTTCTGTCTTAGAATCAAAACTAAGTATCAGCTCCAAGCAGAAGAGCAGTAAGAACTAGGCAGTTGGGCTTTAGTGACTTGCCCAGGGTCATATAGCTAGGAAGTATCTGAGGCCAGATTTGAGACCAGGACCTCATGTCTCCAGGCCTGGTTCTCTATCCATTGAGCCATCTCCTTTTCCCTGCTCTTTAACTTTTTAAAGTTGTTCTTTATAACCAGGCAGGAGGATTATCAATGATTTCTAAAGCACCATGTGAATGCCATAGTCTGAGTTAGAGGCAGGGATTAGTGGAGTCACATTGACTGAGAACAATAATAATGATTTTTGAAGAAATTGACAAAAAACATACTGATATGCATCAAACATCTTCCAGTTTAGAAAATCTCTCTATGGGGTTTAGGAAGTTTCTACACCCATGCCCCAACTTAATCAGTGTGCCTACAGATGATCTAGAATTGTGTTGGCAAATCTATGGCACATATGCCAGTGGGGACACTCAGAGCCTTCTTTGGGCATGCAGTGCTTCTAAGGACCTTTCTCACATCACCCACCCCTCTAAAAGATCCACTATTGCTGTGCTATAATCTAAAATCAATATAATAAGCAAGCAAAAGTAAAAACTATCAATTGAATCAATCAATAAAGAGAATACTGGAGGCAATAAAATGAAGAGCTTTTAAGCTATTGGATAAAATCACAGGATGACACACAGGAAATGTACCAAAATCAGCTGAGAGAATTAGATACACCTCTGGGCTTTTGCATATCAGATAAGAGATTTGAACAGGAAGACAGTGAAACTATGGAATACCCTAAGAAGACAGACCCTTCTCACCTGTACTACAGGACAACAAAGGGAAAGAATCCAGAGGGAATGTCATACACACCTTCCTTCCCCCACTGACTTTGTCATCAGGGAGGCTGGACCTTTAACAAACAAAGTAGTCAGGCAGGAGCTGAAAAGAGATAAAGTAGTAACAACTCTGAAAGGAAGCTTCAAGACTCAATAAGGACACTGACCCTCAGTATCCAGAAGAGAGCTATACCAAAGGGGAATTTCATGGTGACTCCACAATGGCAGAAGAGGACTTCCAGTAACCAGAAGTTGCAAGTAACTCTTTGGCCAAATGTGCTAAGTTTAAGCCTACTCTCCCCAGAGGCCTTATATGTGGAGAATGTCCCCCAATTTGGGGAAAAGGTTTTGTACCAACTAGCTTTAAAAGAAAAAAAAACTCATCCTCCAGTGTAGAATTAATACTGCATATTGGTTCTAAGGCAAAGGAGTGGTAAGGGGTAGACAGTGGGGTTAAGTGACTTTCCCAGGATCACACAGATAGGAAGTATCAGAGTTCAGGTTTGAAACCAATACCTCCCATCTCTAAACCTAGCTGCTCCCCTTAATAAAGCTTTGAAATGGTGAATCTTACTTCACAAAATCTAACTATACGTGGCTAATTGATAATAAATAGAGAGCACAATTGCTGAGGGCTCAATAGTAAAAGTACTAGAAAAACTACAAACATCCTTAGGGTTACCCCTAGATCTCTGACGGGAGGAATAGTCAGCCACACTCTGGGAACTCAACCAATCAATAGAAGTAGGAAGGGATAGCTACCTATTATTATGCATTGTCTCATTTGATCTCATGACAAATGAATGAAGTAGATAGAGCAATGATTAGTCTCCCCCATTTTAGAGATGGGGAAACTAAGACACGGGAAAATCAAATAATTTGCTCCTAGTGAAACATCAAATATTCAGGACGGCCAAGGAATTAGATCTAGATCCAGTATTCTTTCCATTATACCCCAATAGATACGGGTGCATGTGTGCAACATTTAAAAATTCACTGAAAGGAGCAGGACATCCCAGAATGTTTGAAGGTATAACATCTGAAGATACACATTTGCTCAGGCCCTGGTCCTGTGGCAAAGAGCCAAGACAGTTATCTTTTAGTTACTAAATGTTTCAAGTTCTACTTCAGTTCATAAAATCATAGTGTTAAGAGTTAAAGAAACTTTAGAGCTAATCCCATCTCCTCATTTTACAGATGAGAAAATCAAGTCTCAGAACAAACGAATGACCTGCCTAAAAGTCATGAAAGTACTCAAAAACTAGACCTAGAACCTCTGGCTCTAAAAACACAGTCATTTTGCCACTATAATATACTGGGCAGGTGTTCACTAGCTGCCTCTCATGCCTGGGATGTTCTCTCTCCAACTACTGACTTCCCAGTCTCCCTTTTAACTCCCAACTAAAATCCCCACCTTAAATACAGGAAGGCTTCTCTAATGCCATAATGCTTTTCCTCTTTATCCTGTATATAGCTTGCTTTGTATATATTTGTTTGCAACTTGCCTCTCCCACTAAATTGGGAGCTCCTGGAGGACAAGAACTCTTTTTTGCCTCTTTTTTGGATCCCCAGGGCTTAGCAAGTGCCTGCCACATAATTGACACTAAATAGTTATTTACTGAGGGGTATTTGGGTGATTCAGTGGAGAGTGTCAGGCCTGGAGTCAGGAGATACTGGATTCAAATGTAGCCTCAGGTACCTCCTATCTGTGTGACCCTAGGCAAGTCACTTAACCCCAATTGCCTAGCCCTTACCTCTCTTCTGCCTTGAAACTGCTACTTGTATCCATTCTAAGACAGGAGGTAAGCATTTCTTTCTTTCTTTCTTCCTTTCTTTCTTTCTTTCTTTTTTGTTTATTGAATTGAGAACTGCTCAGTAGCTATCCTAACCCGGGAGATTCCATTAGAATGTAAACTTCTAGAGGCAAGGATTGCTTTATCTTTTTCTTTGTACCCTCAGTGACTAGAATATAGTAGGTACTTAATATACTTATTTATTAATTGATTTTATCTTTTACATTGCGTGACCTTCATGCATATCCAACCTCCTCTAAATCTTAGTGTAAGACCTTCAAGAATCAAATATTGTATCATTTTATAGTCAAATTGGTGATGACCTTCTATGAACTAAATGGGTCCTTGACAATATCTGAATAGTCCATCATCCAATCGATACTCAAAACTTTACTAGCTTGATAGATCCTGCCTTTTTTGTGTGTTTAATATGACCAAGAGTTCCCAATGTTTAGCACAGTCCTGCGCACATAGTAGGCACTTAATAAATGTTTATCGAATGAATGAATGAAAGGATCATTCTGTCATGAATAAGCAACAACAGATTTTAGTGACATATTGGCATATGGTAAGTACATATTAATTTAATTTGTTGAATAAAATTTTACAGCAATCAGAACTAACTTAACAATGAAGCAGCCTTGTGAAATCTTAAGCTCCTCATCACTGGAAGCAGAGGTTGGATTTTAAAAAATCATAAAAACCTCTCCCGTTAGGGTTTGCTTTAGTATAAAAGGGTTTTTCTATACCATGTGTAACATTGCACAAGGTGATTTCTAATATGCCTCTCCTATAAGATTATGATGCAGTTCACCTGCTCTGTATACTAGAAAAACCTGAATATTGAAGAAAAGAGATATCTGTGCCCCAGACCATCCATCCTAGGGCAGAACAACCTAACTCATCTGTCACAGTGATCTAGTTTCAGCCATGTACATTTTGTGCTAGAATTGGATACCTAAGATTGTTCAGGGTTCTGCCACTTTGCCATCATTTGACCTTTGACTAGTTGAAAAAAATCTCACATGATACTTCTTACCCAATCATTAATGTACCAAGAAAAGTTCCTCCAAATAATAGAAATAGCCACATCACAGATTGCTAATACTAATGAACTCTCAAACTCTCAGAGCAGCCATTCCAAGTAAAAAAAATTCCAACTCAAATAATAAATCCAATTTTAATATAATTTTAAAGTTTACATTTATTTTTAAGTTTTAAACATGTTGTATTGATGACTTTTCCCATTGGTACCAAATTTCACTTCCTCACCTTATAGTATCCTCTCTTGAAAGAAAAAAGTGCAATTAAGAAGACAAATCATCATTGATTATATCTTGACAACATATGCTTCAATCTGCCTCCAAAGTTTGTCACCTCAGTACTAAGAAAAGAAAACTATGCCTTATTATTATATATACTTATGAGCCCTCTGTATTGATTGGTCAATACATTGATTCATGTTCTCATGCCTTTTAGTGCTTTCTTTTATGTTATAGTCATTGGACTTTGCTCTGCATCAGTTTATATAAGTCTTCCCAAACTTCTTGGAATTTTTCGACTCATTTAATTATTACACAATTATATTCTGATACAGTACATATACTACAATTTGTTCAACTTTTCCCCAATTGATGAGCACAGACCTTTTTTTGTGGTTTACAAAGCATTTTCCTCACAATAACCTTATGGAGTATGTAGCACACATATTCTTAATCACAATTTGCAGATAAGCCATCTGACGTTCAGAGATTTAGTCATTTCCCCACAGTAAAACAATCTACTATGTGTCAATCCCCTCATGTTTAAGCCCCATATTCTTTATACCAGTGCTGTATCATCCAGATGCACTATGGAGGCAAAACTGGCTTTGTTTTTGAAAGCCAAAAGTCCAAAAACCAATTTTGGGGTGAAGATTATCTTCTGAAAAGTAAGCCTTGTATTTACCAGATGAATAATGACTTGGTTCAAGTGCCTCCCTAACCTCATAGTTTTTAACATCTTTCCTTAGAAATCTCTTTGTGTTTGCCTTCTTTACATTTTGTACTTACTTATCTGTATATATATAGTTTCTTCCAAAGGAACAGAACCCCTCAAGACAAAGACTTTTATTTTATTTTTATCCCTAGTTCCTGGCTCTGTGCCTGGCTTGTAGCAGGTGCTTAGTAAAGGCCCATTGTTTGTATGAATGAATGAATGAATGAATGAATGAATGAAGCAATTATATGCCTAGCATATGAGGAGAGGATGCTCCCCAGATAGTTCTCCTAAAGAAAGTCATTTTGGTTTCCCCTGAGCCAGCTTTTCAGATAGTGTCCCCTTTTATTAGCATTGCTGGCAAGATCAAAAGAGCAGGGGATCAGCATGTACTCTCTTCTAGCCTTTCCCCACAGAAATGATCGATTCCATCACATTTGCATGTACCTATAGTCATTGCAGATACTTCCAAGTAATACACTGAACATTCCGTATCAAACCAATGGCCAGAGTTTATTATCTGTGAGTTTTCACAATCACTTTAAAAATAAATACATAAACCAAGAGACTCTAGTCACCAGATATGGTTTCTTTCCCGATCTTCAGGTAAGATATGTTGTATATTAGAAACAGGGCAGGTAGTTGGCACAATATTAGGACTAAAGTCAGGAATATTCATCTTCCTGAGTTCGAATCCAGTCTTACACCCTTAAATTAGCTGCATGATCTTGGGCAAGTCACTTAACACTGTTTGCTCATCTGTAAAATGAGCAGAAGGAAATGGCAAACTACTCCCAGTATCTTTGCCAAGAAAACTAAATGGGGTCACAAAGAGTCAGACAGGACTGAAAAACAACTAAAACAACAATATGTTAGAAACATCTTACTCAATTTATCAGATTGCCTACTTTGTCATTTATTCTGAAGAAATGTTTAACCCTATATCCACCTCCCAGCCAGTGCATCCTCCTGAGCTGTCTTCCTTACTCACCCACTGGTTTAGGTAATGTAAATTCATTTTCATATTAGTCTAAAAAAACCTCTTAATTTGCTGAAAAACAGAAGCAGCCTAGGGCTGATATTGGACTCAAGAAGACCTAGATCCAAGTACTCTCTTTCACACATGCATACAGCTGTAGAATCATGGGCCAGTTGCCTATCTGCATCAGTGTAAGGAGTGTCCATATTGGGAGATCCCTACCCTAAAGAAATTACAGGTATGAAAAAAATTGTAGAAAATATCACATCTTATATTCCAAAACCAAGGAAATACAACTTGCTTTTTTGGGTCATGTTCATACTATTGCTCTTCTCCATTAGTAGACTTGCAAATTAGAGCTGACAATAGATTGATAATATTATTCTTCTTGATTCTCTTCTACCTACTCTAAAACTGTGGAACAATACAAGGGTGCCTCATTTCGTGTATTAGTGATATTCCTAAAGATTTAACTGTAAATATAGAATTTATCTCTTTGAAAACAGGAGTAGGGAAAGAATTACCCATTTATTTAAAGGGTTCTTGCAGTAAATTATAAAAAAAAAAGAGTACTTCCTCTCAGACATTTACTACTTATATGGTCTTGGCCAAGTTACTTATGTTCAGTGGATCTCATTGTCCTCATTTTTAAAATGAGAGAATGGCCTCTTCCAGATCTAAGCATATGCTCCTAAGGTATCTCTGATGACTTGTAATCAATTCTTCCCAACTGATATACCAACCCAAGCCAACAAAACAGGCTCCAACCTCTATTGCTTCCAAAACAAAACTTACCAAAACCTGAAAACCATCCCAGTTAATTGGAGCCAAACACAGGAAGCTATAAATAAGAAAATAAACAAATTCTTTTTTTTACAAGTTCTGAAGATGAAAAATCCAACAGTAAAGCTGAAAGATTCTGAAAGCTCAGCTTTGGTCCACAGGCTCTTAAATTCCATTCCATTCTGTTCCAGCAACTAGAGAATGGTGGAATGGACTGCAGTCTTGGACAGTCTTTTCCAAAAGCGAGGTTGAAATTTCAGATGATAATTTGCAAAACTCACCTCCTTCTGGGAGAAAAGTGAATCCAAATAGCCCATAGTTTCAAGTTTTCAATAGTTCTGATGGAAACCAGGAATGTCTTGATTCAAACCTTTGCAGGGAATTTTCCTCATTTCCTATGGAAATCTATGAGCTTAATAATCAAGGAAGTACATGCTCTTCTTGGAAAGCTAATCATACAATATTTTTGTAAATTCTGAGGGAAAAAATAATTTCAGTAATATCACTTTTTCTGAATTTGTTGTGTTTGTGTAACTCTTAAGAGATCTCTTCCATGTCCACCTGTTTGTTTTTCTCCTTCTAGTTCATCCTTAAATGTTCTTGGGATGATCTAGATTCTTATCTGTAAAATGAATATATCAATAGCACCTCCCTCATAAGGCTGTTGTGAGGACTAAATGAGATAACATATATAAAGTGCCTGGCAAATATTTTTAAAATCTTAAAGCATCATATAAATACTAGTTATTATCATTGTTATTTGTTATTATTATTCTGTGTTTTTAATACTCTCTTTGGCTTTTAAAGTCCTTCATAACTTAGTCCCTTCCTATCTTTCCAGTCTCTCCAGTTCAGTAATATCCATTTCTTGCTATTCTTCAAACATGAAATTCCAAATGCCTAGGTATTTTGTCTGGCTGTTTCCCCTTGCCTGGAATGCTCTCCCTCCCTGTATCTACCTTCTGACTTCCCTAGAAGATTTAGCTTAAATCCTACCTTCTCCAGGAAGCCTTTCCTAGCTATTTATACTCAATTTTTACTCTTTCTTTCCTTCTACCTTTTTATTACCCAGTATTACCTGCCTGCTACCCAAGACACAGGATGTTACAGCAGCATTGCACTATGTTCTTGTCCAACTGCATACTAAAATCCTGGAGTATACTATTCATTGCTGGGTGCCATATTTTAAGAAAGGTATTGACAAGCTGGAGAGTCCAGAGGAGGGCAGGAAGACTGGTGAGGATTCTCAGGACCATGCTATTCATAGGCCAGTTGAAAAAATTGAGAATATTAAGCTGCAAGAAGAAGACTTAAGAGGACATGATTACTTTCTTCAAGTATGTAAAAGCTTTCTCACTGACAAGTAATTCAAGCTTGTTCTGCTTGCCCCCAGGGCTAAAAAGCTAGACAGGATAAGTGAAAGGTGCAGAAAGGCGCACATTGTTGTCCCAGAGTGCAATGACTGTCTGGGGAGGTAAGAGGTTCTCCCCTCCCTCTCAACCTTCACCAAAGTTTCCAAGCAAAGGTGCATAACCACTTGTTGAGAAAGATATCAAAGGGATTTCTGTACAGAAACAAGTTGGACAGGCTGGATGAGGTGGCCTCTGAGATCCCTTCCCATTCCTTCATTCTCTGATTCAACCTAATGAATGTCAGGGTGGAGAAACTCATCTTCATTCAATCGCATGTTCAATTTTCAAAAGCCCATAAAGATGATAAAAATAAAGCCTCCAAAGATACAAAACTGCTATAACTGACAGATTAGGAAAAAAGACACAGAGATCAGAGAGAATTTTTCTCCTTTCCTTTCTCATTTCCCACCCTTCTCCCAATCCATTTCTGACATATTGATGATTGTACAGAAATAATAATGATACTTTGTACTTTGAGGTTTGCAAAGTACTTCACATATAAATATCTTACTTGTTTGATCCTCACAGTAGCCTTATAAGGTAAGTGCTATTATTATTCTCATTTTATAGATGAGAAACATGAAGCATAGAACCTCAAAATGACTTACCCAGGGTCACTTTAAGTGTCAATGGTAGATTTGAACTTGGAGTCTTCCTGACTCCAAGCCTTGCACTCTATCTACCCTGTCACCTACTTTGCTCTCTTTTCTTATACCTTCACCAATGTTTCACTCTTGGGCTTCCACCCAGTGGGGTCATAAGCCCAGGTTTTCAAGATGATGGCAGCAAAATCCAAGCTCTGTAAGGTTCTAATAAGTTAAAAAAGGCTCTATGTGCTGGCCCGGTGAGGAACTGTATGTCTATTATCTGAAGACCAGTATGGATAATTTCAGGGAAAAGGTGTTAAGTTTTTCAACCATAGCAATTCTCAACAACAGTCTACCGTCTTAGAGAGGGATTTTGATCTATATCACTATGATGGGGCCCACACCAATGAAACTTCAGAAACTTGAAGTATCTAAGATACCTTTACTTTGATGTTAATAATTCCTTCTTTTGATACTCCCAAGTTATCTATTATATTTTAAGCTCCTTAAAGTCAAAGTCTCTTTTTGTATCTCTAGCACTTAAAACAGTACCTAGCACATACTATATACTTAATGAATATTTATTTACTGATTATTGTTGGTTGATCTTGAGCTGTCAAAAATTAAGAGATGAAACCTTCAAACCCTTAAAAAAAACTTGGACCTACTTCTAAAACATTTTGAGAGATATTCACTTGATAAATGTACTATTATTTTTTAATAAACTCTACTTTTTAAAAGCATAATAGAACAAACTTCATAATTTTATAAGCAAACCTAGTCATGTATGTATTCACGTTACCAATGAGATAAAACCCATAAAGAAAATCTCTGTTCCCTGCTAAAGGAATTTTTCAGTAATAGGAAAATATTTTGGGAGAGTTTGCAGATAGGGAGAGATTTCCCAATGCTCCTGAATCCCAATGATCATAAAATTTGGAATTATAAAGGACATTAGAAACCTATTTTACTTATTTAGTGCTATACCTATCAAACTACCAAAAAACTTTTTTACTGAATTAGAAAAAAAATTATAACAAAGTTCATTTGGAAGAATAAAAGACCAAGAATATCAAGGGAATAATGAAAAAAAATATGAAGGAAGGTGGCCTAGCAGTATCAGATCTTAAAATGTGCCATAAAGCAGTAGTCATCAAAATAATATGAGACAGAAGGGCAAAGAGACAGAAGGGAGGATCAGTGGAATAGACTTGGGGTAAGCGACCTCAGCAAGACAATCTATGATAAACCCAAAGAACCCAACTTTTGGGACAAAAAACCCACCATTTGACAAAAACTGCTGGGAAAATTGCAAAACAATATGGGAGAGATTAGGTCTAGATCAGCATCTCACACCCTATACCAAGATCAATTCAGAATGGATGAATGACTTGAATATAAAGAAGGAAACTATAAGTAAATTAGGTAAGCACAGAATAGTATACTTGTCAGATCTCTGGGAAAGGAAAGATTTTAAAACCAAGCACGAGTTAGAAAAAATTACAAAATGTAAAATAAATAATTTTGACTACATTAAACTAAAAAGTTTTTGTACAAACAAAACCAATGCTACCAAAATTAGAAGGGAAGCAACAAATTGGGAAAAAATCTTTATAACAAAAAACTCTGACAGGGGTCTAATTACTCAAATATATAAGGAGCTAAATCAATTATACAAAAAAATCAAACCATTCCCCAATTGATAAATGGGCAAAGGACATGAAGAGCAATTTTCAGATAAAGAAATCAAAACTATCAACAAACACATGAAAAAGTGTTCTAAATCTCTTATAATTAGAGAAATGCAAATCAAAACAATTCTGAGGTACCACCTCACACCTAGCAGATTAGCTAACATGACAGCAAAAGAAAGTAGTAAATGTTGGAGGGGATGTGGCAAAATTGCGATATTAATGCATTGTTGGTGGAGTTGTGAATTGATCCAACCATTCTGGATGGCAATTTGGAATTATGCCCAAAGGGCTTTAAAAGACTATCTGCCTTTTGATCCAGCCATAGCACTTCTTGGTTTATACTCCAAAGAGATAATAAGGAAAAAGACTTGTACAAAAATATTTATAGCCACGCTCTTTGAGGTGGCAAAAAAATTGGAAAATGAGGGGATGTCCTTCGATTGGGGAATGGCTGAACAAATTGTGGTATCTGTTGGTGATGGAATACTATTGTGCTCAAAGGAATAACGAACTGGAGGAATTCCATGTGAACTGGAATGACCCCTAGGAATGGATGAAGAGTGAAAGGAGCAGATCCAGGAGAACATTGTACATAGAGACTGATACACTGTGGTACAATAGAACATAACGTACTTCTCTACTAGCAGCAATGCAAGGATCCAGAGCAAGCCTGAGGGACTTATAAGAGAAACTAGCCACATTCAGAGGAAGAACTGTGGGAGGAGAAACACAGAAGAAAAACAACTACTTCAACAAACGGGCCAATGGGGATATTATTAGGGATGTAGACACTAAATGATAACTCTAGTCCAACTATCAATAATATGGAATTAGGTTTTAATCAATGATACATGTAAAACCCAGTGGAATTGTGCATCGACTACACAGGGCGGTGGGGGTGGGGGGACAGGATTTGGGGGAGAGGGAAAGCACATGAAACATGTAACTATGGGAAAATATTCAAAATTAAAATTAAAAAAAAAGAAAGAAATCTTGCTCAGTTCATTGGTTTTTCTGATATGGAAAAGCCCCAGGGAGAGACAGGGATATGAACAAAGTCTCACAGATAGTAGGAATAGTTTTCAAACCTAAGTCTTCTAATTCTGATTCCAGAGCTCTATCTAATGTGCTATGCTGTTTCTCATGTCCTCACTTCATCATACCATGTCACTAATATGGTCTCTACATCCTATCAGGCCACCCCTGCCTAATATAAGGTCAACTCTTCCTCAAGGAGTTTTGTTTTGTCTTGTTAATTTTTATTTTTTACAAAAAGCACAGATTTTAAGAATAGGATTAGCTCTCAGCAGGACCAATAACCCTGTCAGCAAAGTGCTTTTGGCATCTCCCTCCACAGCAAGCAGTCATTTGCTGAGGTGATGGTTTTTATCCAGAATGTGATGAAACAAAAACACAGTCTATGCCTGGGCAGGTGCAGGAGAACTGCATTGTTATCAATTTAATTTATGATGTATACTTTCATATTTGTTGATCATAAAAAGTCACTGGTTGCCTGGAAACTACATTTACCTGTCAGCTTCCCAAGGGAGCTGAGGTTTCTAAGTCAAGAGCCCTATTGTATGAAAACCCAGGCAGAGGGGTACTATAGCTAAGATCGCCTTTTACAGTAAGGAAGCTCAACAGCCAGGCAGTGGGAGAACTGATTCTCATTTTGCAAGCAGCCTTAACTCTTTTCAGAACTCTTTCATATACCAATTGTTCAGTCATTTCAGTCATGTCCTACACTTCATGACTCCAATTGAGATTTTCATGGCAAAGATCCTGAAGTGGTTTGCCATTTCCTTCTCCAGCTCATTTTACAAATGAGATAATTGAAGCAAACAGGGTTAAGTGACTTGCCCAGGATCACACAGCTAGTAAAGTATCTAAGACCAAATTTGAATTCAGGAAAATGATTCTTCCTGATTCTAGGCTTGGTGCTCTTTCCAAAACATCACCTAGCTGTCAGAAAACCAAAACAGTTTAAATATTCCATGCTCTTAAGTATTGGGTTTGGCCTGGGAATGATCAGTATATTTTTAGCATAGGCAAGATTGAGAGACCCAGTCTCAAAAATTGAATTTAAAAGGATAAGGAAAGGGTAGGGAAGAAGGGTAGCTAAACCATGACAAATCATATCACCGAGTAAAGACATTGAGTGGCCAATGACTAAGATAGCCAAGAACACTCAGAGGTCCAGTGAGAAAGACTGACTGGGCTCTAGCTCTACCAGGATGGCTGAGGGCTAGTACCTTGAATGATTTGTTCCAAGTTTCATTATTCACTAACAAATGAAATGAATATATCTGCATCAACCCTTCCTAGTGTAATCTCAGAATTCAAAATATATAACCTTGAAACCCATCTCCAAGGATTTTGTTCAAAGGTCAGTCTCTTAGGAGCTGGTCAATGGCAGCAGAAGCCCAGCTGCTATCCTATGTAGACTATATACCTCATCATCCAGAAAGATTACAAGAGGCCCTTGATCTTCTGAAACATATATTTAGAGGCTTCCTCCTCCCCTTTTGAACATCTTGACCACTGACTATTCTAGTATCTAGAAACAGAATAGAAAAGTGGAAAGGAAGACAGGATACTCAGATTGGGAAGCAATATAGTGTGGTGGTAAGAGTGCTGAACTTGAAGACAATGTGACCTGAGTTTGGATTCTGGTTCTGACACTGATTACCCATGTGACCTTGTTCAGTAAGTTAATAAGTATTTCTTAAGCATCTACTATGTGCTAAGTGCTGGGCATACAAAGATAGAAACCAGTACCTGCCCTCAAGGAGCTCATAAAATAACACAAGAAAACAAGCTGAAAAGAGAGAGATAACCAGTGATGAAATCTAAGAGAGTACTTGGGATGGAAATTAAGAGGTATCTTGCCCTCCTTAAATGGAAGATCTGGAAAGAGTCTTCTCTCTGCTCTATCGTATACTCTCTATCCTCTCTAATCAGGAGAGGATTCCCCAGAGACAGGGGTACTAATGAGGTATGAGTTCTAGGGTTGATCCAGCCTCGCAAGATGATGACGTAACTGAAGGCATGATGAACTCCAGAGGAGTACAGCCAATGGAAAATGGAGAGGCTAAATTGATTAGGTCCTCAGTTTCCTAGATGACCTCCACATTACTATCTAGCTCTAGATCAGAGGTACCTGGAGTACAAGGATAGATTTCAGAAGTCAGTGAATTTGGATGAGAAAAAAAATTAAATTTTTATATAATTGATTTCCTTGGTAATACTATGCATTTTATTTTGGTCATTTAAAAGTATCATCAAAGAAAAGTTAGTCCTACAAAAATGACATTCTTTGATTTTGTTTCAAGCCCATAAGAAACAACATTATTTAGTATATTATTCATCTATAGTCAAGCCATGTCTAGCATAGAAAGGGAGATGAACTAACAGGCATGCCCTTCAACATGACTGTCTTCTCTGCCTCCCTCAAAGATGTCAGGTAACATTTGGAGGAATCTTAAACAAGACAGAAATAACTTAAAATGCAGTTTGGGTTAACATTCTAGAATTGAACAACCAAGTCACTATTCCAGCTCCTCCAGGACCAGGCTCCTTATTTCTGGAGTTAAACAAAAGGACCTTCTTCTTTCCATAGATACCTTAATTCTTCTCAGTGGAAGAGGTGGGTGCTAGTCTGCCAACCACTTCGGTTGGATCAAAGAAAGGAGCAATTGCCTTTCAATGGATCAATAACCAAATCACTTCTAAAGTGTTAATGGGTCTAGTCTGACCCTTTAGCCATTTCCCTTTAAAAAAAATTTGTCCTAGGAACTTTTACAAGGGTTTTTTAAAGAACTTTAAATGAAAATACTATTTCTAGGAAAACTCAAAAGAAGGTTTATTTTCCCACAGTATTCTGAGGATTCTGAGGAGACCATAAGATTCACCAGAATGCCCAAAAGGGTCTCTGACACAAAAAAAGTTTAAGAATTCTTGTTCTAGATCTCTTATCCTAAGATCCAGTAGAGAAATCTTGAATCCTACCTCTTATCAGCTGGAGGACCTTGAGAACTCACTAGACCTTAGTTTCCTTATCTCTAAAATGGGGGTAATGCTTTTAATACTTATCTCAGAAGATTTTGAGAATCAAATGAAAAAAATTTTGTAAAAGTGTTTGAAAACCATGAAGTGCTACATCATGTACAGTAGGCTATTGCTATTTCATTTTCTTTTAAAGCTTCATGATGAATTCTACACTTTACATTTTCATGGCTCGTTACAGTTTATCAAGAATTTTTTCATACACTGTCTCCCCAGGGACTTCATCAATCTGTATAACACATAGATACAGATTAAAAGATAATGAACAATACAAGGCAGCATTACCACTGACTAGGATGGCCAGAGAATTTAAGGAGAAACAAGTACTAAGGCTGACCTTGAAGGACAAGTAGAAACTAGATAAGTGGAATGGAGTGACCAGGGAGGGGAGTGAGGGAACAAGACCTTTCAGCAAGAGAAGGAACAGAGAGGTAGGCAAATGTACAAGGTTTCTCCAAAATCACTGCTCTTCTGAGAGATGCGAGTAGAGTGACAAAAAGTTCTCTTGAATTAAACGTGAGGCCATTCACTGTGAGCTCTTTCTTTTACCCTCTTCCTTATCTCTGAAATGCCTTCCCCTATTATCTCCTCCTTCACGGGGTCTCCTTTGAAGAGATGGTCTTTCTCATTGCAAATACAAACTCCTCTACCTGCAACCTTGATCACATCTCCTACCTTCTTCTCCAGCAATTTGTCCTTCTGTCATCTCCACTTTCTAATCCTCAGCACATATGCTTACATGTATATTTTTTTTCCTTTTCCCCTGCCTAGGAACACAACCATGTTTTCCCTACCCTTTAAACCCTCCCTTGAATCTAGCATAATCTCCATTATCTACACTTCTAGAGCTCTCCTCTTCTTCACAGCTAAATTCCTTAAGACATTTCCATGTGGTACCTCCACTTCCCCACTTCTCTAAATACTCACCATTCAATTGAAATAGCTCCCTCCAAAGTTAGCAGTGATCTATTAAGCGACAAATATTTTTAGCCTTTTAAGCCTTTTCTCAGTACTCATTCTTCTTTGCAGTCTCTGATATAATCAATCACCATCTCCTCCTAGATACCATCTTCTCTTCAGGGTTTTGTTGACACTGTTCTCTCTCTTAGTGTTCCTCCAATATGACCACTCCTCAGTCAGTCTTCTTTGCTAGCTAGATCTTTATCCATTAACCCAAGGTATTCACCAAGGTTTTGACCAGTGTCCTCCTCTCTCTATACTACTACCTTTGGTGAGCTTATTTCCCATTGTTTCAATGATCAGCTCTAGGTAAATGATATCCATATCTACATATCCACCCCTGTCTCATCTCCTGAACTGCAGGCTAGCATCACTAACTGGTCCTTGGACATCACAAACTGAATATCCCACAGACATCTCAAACTCAACATGTCCAAAACCTAAATTGTTATCTTCACCTTCCAAACCCTTCCTTTTAGACAACTTTCTTATTACTATAAACAGCACTACCAGCCTCAGAATCACCTAGCTTTACATTGGTGTTATCCTCAACTCTTCTCTCCAAACTCACTCCAAATATGCAATCTATTGCCTAATCCAGCACCAAGGCAGTTGCAAGAGCTTGTTGGTTTGTCTCCCTGCTTCAAGCCTCTTCCTACTCCAATTCATCCTCCTCTTAGCCATCAGAGTGATTCTCCTAAAGTGTAAATTTGACTATATTCATCCCTTCCTGCTTCTCTTAACAAATGAGCTTCAAGAACTTCTTATTACCCTAGGATCAAATACAAAGTCCTCTATTTGGCATTTAAAGTTCTTTATGAGCTATCCCCTTCTTATATTTCAAGTCTTCTTATACTTTACTCTCCTCCACATATATTCTATGATATAACTGTGGCCATCTTATTATTCTTCACAAATGATACTCTGTCTCTCAACCTCCTTTTCACTAAATTTCCCCCACTCCCAGAATGCTCTCCCTTCTCATTTCCAACTCCTAGCTTCACTGGTTCTTGAAGAAATCAACTCAACTCCCACCTTCTACCCAAAGACTTTCCTGGTCCCTCCTATGATTAACATAGCTAGTACTTTCCTTCTGAAATGACCTTTCATTCACATGGTATATATATATATATATATATATATATATATGTAGTCTCCCCCATTAGAGTGTGAGTTCACTAAGACTGATGATTGTGTTTTAACTTTCCTTAGATCTCTGGTGCTTAAAACAGTTCCTTCTAGAAAGGGACCACAATAAATATTGGTCTGACTACTTAATTTTCTCACAAAACAGTGCTAAGATAGGAAGAATGCTAGATTTGGGACCAAAGACATAGTTCAGGTTCTAGCTTCGCTACTTTATTTCCCCATGTGACCTTGAGAAATTCATTTAATTTCTCTGCACCTCAGTTTCTTCATCTGTAAAATAAGGGAGCTGGACTAGATAGTCTAAAGTTCCTTCTATCTCTAAACCTATGATCTCAGTCTTTTATCCTCAGTTACTATGCTTCATTTCAGTTTCTTCTTCTGCCTCCTTTCTTCACTGGTTCTGCCCTCTATCCCATGTTCTCATGCCTCTTCTTCCTTTTCTCTGAGTCCACCTTCCTCCACACAGCAAATTTCCTCCTAGCAACCATTCTAGTAATTTTATCCATGGTCCATTTTATCTTTGTAACCCATTCAAAAGTCTGTCCTAACAAAGTGAATCAACTCACAAATATTTATTGAGCAAATCTTTCAAGTTGTAGGCACTGTAATACGTGAGAATACAGTCCTGAAGAATTCAGACTGTTTTAATTAGCTTCCATTCCAAAGCCTTGTGGGTGGTGTTGGGACTAATCTTGATTCTTTCAAGGCATCTGTCAACAATGGTCACTCATGGGATTTTTATGAAGCAAAGTGAAAAGACCACCAAGAAATCAGTAATTCTTTTCATTTCATAACATGGTATCTCAAGATTGTGTGAAAACAAGACTATGATGGTCAGAAGGCAAAGTGGGACTAAGGATAAGGCTGGAAACCAGGCTCCCTTTCTTTTCCCCTGAAGTCTCAGGAAGAACTTTCAGGCCTTTTGGCAAAGACACAAATACCGAGAAACTTTTTATATTCTTCTCTATGCTCTGCAAGGTCAATTGTGGGGAAATTATAAGATGAGAGATTTCAAGCTAGTAGGGCCCTTAAAAGTCATCTAGTTCAGTCCCTTTGTTTTCTAAATGAGATTACTGAAGCCTAGAATGTTGAAGTTATTTGACCAAGGCCACACATAATAAGTGGCAGAGTTAGAATTCAAAGCATGTCCTGTGACTCCACCTTACCAGGCTGTTCCGTATTCTCAAAAAGCAATCCAGTTGGACAGACAAGTCTTATACATGAAAGCATCAGAAAAAAAAAATTAGAAAGTATATAATTCATTGCTAATTGCCTCGTGCTGACTATAAATGCTTGTTCCAAAAAAAGAAAAGAATGGAATTTAGAACCAAACAAGTATCTACCCAAATTTTTGATACCAAAAATAGCAATAAAGATTGGCCTTCTGAGTTAAGACTGACATGAGCTTGTGCAGTGACCCTTATCCTCATTAGGATTCCTATCTGACTCAGAAAGTTCACCTGATATTCATGCATGATACTGTCTTCCCTCCACATGCTCAGTTGAGATGCCAAAGTCACAGAAAAAGATACGCTTCGTGTTTGACAGCTGTTCCAGCAAAAATATGGAGTCAAGTCCATAGCTGAGGAGAAAGTTAGCCTTCTCGATTGAGAAGGTTTAAGCTCTGGTGATGAAACATAGAAAGCCTTTTTGACGTGTAATGATGATTGAGAATGCAACAGGTGCCGATTCCTACATATAGAATGGAAGTCACAGGGGAAGAACATCTGAGGCATTTTTAGCTATATTTGAACACGGGCTCCTGTTCTTCGAAAATGCCAAAGATCAATGACGTACCTAGGGAATCTTGTTTCAGTAGGGCTCCTGTTTCAGGAACGGGCTCGGCCAGAAATGAGCCTCAGTTTCTTCATGTGTAAAATGAGGAGGTTAGGCTAGATAATCTCCCCACATCTGATCAAGCTCTCATTTTCTGGGATTCTATGTTGTGAATATTTTTTGAGGATCCTCTATGGATAGATACCATATCTTAGACAATGTGGGAAATCTCAAAAGAAGCAGCAGATTGCTATTTTATAATCATTGCTCTTAGAACTGGAAGTAATCTTTAGAAGTCATCACATCTGGCCCCTTAGCCTTCAAGAGAAATCTTATTTTCATTTTGTAACCGAGGCAACCAAGGCCCAGACAGATGAAGAGCTGACTTAAATATATTCCTTTAAGATTGGCAAAGCACTTTAAATATATTATTTCATTGAGTCTCACAATAACCTTGCAAGATTGGGACCATTATCCCCATTTTACAAGCAGTTACTAAGTGTGAGAGGTGAATTTTGAATCATGGTCTCTCCTAACTCCAAATCCAATACTTTTTACTAGGCCACATGGTTGCCTGACCAAGATTATCAATTTTTAGGGAGCACACTAGGGACTGCTGCCTCCTATAATAGTTCTATTTCATTAAAATCTTTTTCAAAGCCTTTAATATTACACTTCAAATTGTCTCTTCATTCTGTACAGAATGGAAGTACTAGGGGAACTTACCTTTGGTTTTTCTAAAAATTCAAGGGGAAAAAAATAACCCAAATGTCATCTTTTCCAGGTGGTAGCTTATTTAACTGCCAGGGCAAAGTGCCCTGTCTGGCACTGACTTTGATGCCCAGTCGACTACTCCCTCCATTCTTGTTTCACTGCATTGTCTCCAGGTGGGAGGAAGTGAATGTTCACTGCTGACAGCAGGCAGAATACACTAGAAAATAGCCACCATTTGGGCATCCCACTTAAAGCAGTATTTTTCCTGTAGGAAGAGACACCTGGAAAATAATTGCCTGAAAAGTAACAGAATGGCTGTGTATCCTCTCCGGGGCTGATGCCTACGCTTTCCGGCAGATGGTAATGACAATTTATGCTCACTAGTAACTAATGATTCAGACCCCTGGCCTAGAAGGCAAAACTTCTGTTGGTCCCTCACAGTCTTCTCAGGCATTTTCATATTTTTTTTGGTCTGTTCAACTGAAAAATATATCCTGTCCTCTCTTGGTAATGGATTTTCTTTGTTTATGTTGGGGGGTGGGGGGCAGGGAGTAGGGGAAGAGGGGTGTGTGTGTGTGTGTGTGTGTGTGTGTGTGTGTGTGTGTGTGTGTACACTTCTGAAGCATCACTTCATCACTCATAGACTGAGATGTGGCAATGATTTCCCAGCAACATCAGGCAATAGAAAGGACTAAAAGTAATGAGCACCCTCCTTCCCCCCCATTTCTTCCAGTTTTAACTGCCATGGGATTGCTGATAGGCAGGAGATAATTACCATACCTGGAACCCAGCCATGATTCCTTCTACCCCCCCCAGGATCTTGGGCCCCAGTAGGAATAGTACTGGAGCCTCCCAAAGGTAGCTCTCTCCCTTTAGGCAACTTCTTTGAAACCTCTCTGCCATGGGCACAGCAAAGCTCCATCGGCCTCATTTTTAGGACATTCTGAGCTAAGGAGGGTTCTCTAGGTCAAGTAACGACCCAGTACAAATGGCATGGGCTCTCAGGAGGGTTTTATCTGTGGGCAGGAGTGAAGAGACTTAGGTGCCCGAAGGTGACAGCCAGGACTATAATTAGAAGGGACAGGAGTACACGGCTGATTTAGGAGAGCTGGCCATCTGCATCCTTTCTCTGTTCCAGAGAGTCTATTAGTATTTCATAATGCACTCAAGATATCAGCTGGAAACAGAACTACTTTCCCCCCCACCCCCACCCTTGAGGAGAGGGGAGGAAAAAAAGGGACCAGCTATTTCTTAGAGCTTTAGCCTTAAGTGAATTCCTTTGGTCCTTCTGAAGAAAGGATTTCCTTCTGAGAGGGTCTACTAGCCTCAGTTATCTTCTCTTTAAACTCTTACTTTCCATCTTAGAATCAATACCATGTATTGGTTTCAAGGCAAAAGAGTGGTAAGGGCTAGGCAATGGGGGTTAAGTGACCTGCCCAGGGTCACGCAGCTAAATGTCTGCGTTCAGATTTGAACCCAGGACCTCCCTTCTCTAGGCCTGATTCTCAATCTACTAAGCCACCCAGCTACCCCCCCAATTACTTTTTTTTTGCAAGGTCCTCTCCCATCCTCCTCCTTAATGGGTTGATTCACCAGCACTCTCCCCCACCTCCTTCTTCTTGGTGTGTTTTGCTTTTTCAGGATTACTTAAATTACAAATGGATGGTGAGGTTCCCTCGGTGTTCTTTGATGAGTGGAGCATCTCTTCAGTGTTCAGTTTGAGAATTCTTTCCTGATCCATGCCACCCTCTTCCTGGTGAGAGCCATCTCCTTCTACAGTTTTCTTTGTATTATTCATATGTGTGTCCATGTCATATTTGGCTTCCTGTAGGACATAAGCTTCCAGAGGTCAGGGACTATACTTTTGTCTTTGTATCATCAGCACCTAGCACAATGCTTGGCACAGAGGGCACTTAACTAAAATAAAATTTATCTCCTTCAATTGACTTCAATCAAACCACTGGTTTGTGCATTTTGAGGGAATCAATGTACATTTTGACTAAGTTTATGTATATTTTGCCTGAATTAATGTGTCATTTTGGTTGAATCACTGCCTTACATATTTTGACTGAATGAACATATTAATACACACTTTGAATTAAGAAATGTTTGCTTCAGTCAAGCAAGTTGATTCAAATCAATATCTGATAGATTCTCCACCTTTGGACATGAAGAAATAGACCCCACCTCTAAATCCAAGTATAAGAAGCAGATCGATCACAAATATACTTTCTCTGTAGAGGAGGTACTGGGTCTAGAAAGATGTACAGGAAATAATATTTAACAATCAGCTGGGGATGGGAAGCCCTCTCAACAGACTTAAGTTATTAGCATTTCTTACGCTTTTGAAAAACTAGATAACCAATAAAGTAACAAGTTAAGCCCTGATTAAAAATTAAATTAAATGCTCACAGTGAAAATTTAGCAATCAGCTCTCCTGAGATAGTTTGATCCCTGTCCTGTACACCTCTGCATCCTAGACAAGGCTTTACTGTTTAATCAGTTCTGAGTCACCACCTCTTCATGTTTACTACTGAAATAATTACGTGCTGCTTCATTCAAAGAATGTGCTAATTTCCATGCAGGCACTGCCTTCTTCCCTGGGTGTTGTTCAATAAAAATGGAGGGATGAAGGAGCTTCAGGGGGACATTTAGGCACTAGTCTTACCTTAGTCTGAAGCCAGATTTCATTAACAGCTAATTTCCTTAGCAATCTGATCAGTTTGAACCAATTCTCTTATTCCTTCCTGCAGATCCATAACTAACTGTAACTGCTTCTGGGACAAAATTCAGTTCAGTGTAGGGTAAACAGGGGAGAAGAGAGAGAGAGAGTGACCTGTTCCCCAAAGAATCCATCTTTCATTCCTATAAAATCTGGAGGACAGAGGGAACTGGGCCCTAAGAAAGGAGTGAAACAACAAGGAGATTTTAGAGGTGGTGGCCAAGGGAAGTTTCAACACCCACTGCCAGAGGAATGCAATCAAATCATGAGGACAACAGTTGCCATGGAGAGGAAGCCCCTTTGGGCAAAACTCCTTTATGCTAGTTATGGTTCTGCCTTCATATGCCTCACAGAAATTTTTTAATTGAATAACAGACTCTACCCAATGGTCTTTGCTCTCATAGAAGCCCCAAAACAGGACACAGTTCCTGTTGTCAGTTTCATCTAGGCTGATTGTCATGAAAGTGCACAGATCCATAGGATATCAGGAGCCTGGGTTGCATCTGGGTTGGGATGCTGTGCTGAGGTACAGTTGTTACCATTGGCAACATGACACAATTCTCCTGTTGTGGGGACAACTGATAAGGAAGGCCAGTGTATTCAGGGATGACAGTAAGAGGAAAGTCTCCTAATGTTCAGTGGGTTTGGTAGTCAAAAAAAAACAGGCATTAAGAGATGAGCAAACATAAGGTTAAGAGTGCATAGGTGAGAGATAGTCATTGTGGTGAGACAAGAGAAATGCTTATATTGGACAGTGGTTAAATGGGACAATATAGTGGGCTTGGTGTTGAATTTAATGAGGGGGCATAGGATTGTTTCTTAGAAATGGCATAACCAATTGTGTGGCTTCATCCTTCTAAGTCTCAATATTCTTATATATAAAATGGGATGACAATAATACTTGTACTGCCTGCCTCAGAGGATTGTTGTTAGCCAGAAAAGTTCAATGTAAACACAACTTATGCCATTTTATTAATATTATTTTAGAGTCTGAGAGCCTACCTCCCTGTTTTATACCTTGTTTGATGTCAACAGTCAGAAGGTTGTCAAACAGTTATTTCTCTAGCCTCATTTATCAGTCAAGCACTAAGGAGGTACAGTCATGCAAATTAAGAATCTATCCTTGGGATAGCTAGGTAGTACAGTGGATAAAATGCTAGAGTTCATTTAATGATTTTTATTTTTTAGAAAAGTTAACATGGTTACATGATTCATGGTCTTACTTTCCCCTTCACACACACACCCCCCGACAATCCCCCCCATAGCCGATGCACATTTCCACTGGTTTTAACATGTGTCATTGATCAAGACCTATTTCCAAATTGTTGATAGTTGCATTGGTGTGGTAGTTTTGAGTCTACATCCCCAATCATGTCCACCTCAACCCATGTGTTCAAGCACTTGCTTTTCTTCTGTGTTTCTACTCCTGCAGTTCTTCCTCTGAATGTGGGTAGTGTTCTTTTCCATAAATCCCTCAGAATTATCCTGGGTCATTGCATTACTGCTAGTACAGAACTCCATTACATTCGATTTTACCACAGTGTATTGGTCTCTGTGTACAATGTTCTTCTGGCTCTGCTCCTTTTGCTCTGCATCAATTCCTGGAGGACTTTCCAGTTCACATGGAATTCCTCCAGTTTATTATTCCTTTGAGCACAATAGTATTCCATCACCAGCATATACCACAATTTGTTAAGCCATTCCCCATGTCCCTTGTCCATTTATCAATTGGGGAATGGCTTGATTTTTTTATACAATTGATTTAACTACTTGTATGTTTGAGTAATTAAACCCCTGTCAGAGTTTTTTGTTATAAAGATTTTTTCCCAATTTGTTGTTTCCCTTCTGATTTTGGTTGCATTGTTTCTGTTTGTACAAAAGCTTTTTAATTTAATATAATCAAAATTATTTATTTTACATTTTGTAATTTTCTCTAACTCTTGCTTGGTTTTAAAATCTTTCCTTTCCCAGAGATCTAACAGGTATACTATTCTGTGTTCGCTTAATTTTTTTATAGACTCCCTCTTTATATTCAAGTCATTCACCCATTCTGAATTTATCTTGGTATAGGGTGTGAGATGTTGATCTATGAGGTGGGTGGACATACACAAGTTTAAGGAAAAGGGCTTGAGCAAAATCTTTTGGTCTTCAAATGAGAAAAAGAAGGCGGGAGTGGCGATCATGATTTCTGACAAAGCCAAAGTAAAAATAAATATGATTTAAAAAGATAGGGAACGTAATTACATCCTGATAAAAGGCAGTATAGGCAATGAGGAAATAACATTGCTCAATATGTATGCACCAAATGGCATAGCATCCAAATTTCTAAAGGAGAAACTGGCAGATCTCAAGAGGGAAATAGATAGTAAAACCATACTAGTGAGAGATCTAAATGTTCCTCTTTCAGATCTAGATAAATCAAACCAAAAAATAAATAAGAAAGAGGTAAGAGAGGTGAATGAAATCCTAGAAAAAATATTAGATTTAATAGATATGTGGAGAAAAATAAATAGGAACAAAAAGGAATATACCTTCTTTTCAGCTGCACATGGTACATTCACAAAGATTGACCATATAATAGGGCATAGAAACATTGGAAACAAATGCAAAAAAGCAGAAATAATAAATGTAGCCTTCTCAGATCATGATGCGATAAAAATAATAATTAGTAAGGGTGCCTGGACAGGTAAATCAAAAACTAATTGGAAATTAAATAATATGATTCTCCAAAACCAGTTAGTCAAAGAAGAAATCATAGAAACAATCAACAATTTCATTGAAGAGAATGACAATGATGAGACATCCTACCAAACTCTGTGGGATGCAGCTAAGGCAGTACTCAGGAAGAAATTTATATCCTTGAGTGCATATATTAACAAATTAGGGAGGGGAGAGATTAATGAATTGGGCACGCAACTTAAAAAACTAGAAAGCAAGCAAATTAAAAATCTCCAGATGAAAACCAAATTAGAAATACTAAAAATCAAGGGAGAAATTAATAAAATCAAAAGTAAAAGACTATTGAATTAATAAATAAGACTATAAGCTGGTATTTTGAGAAAACAGATAAAATAGACAAAGTACTGATCAGTCTATTAAAAAAAGGAAAGAAGAAAACCAAATTGACAGTATCAAAAATGAAAAGGGAGCCATCACCTCCAATGAAGAAGAAATTAAGGCAATCATTAAAAACTATTTTGCCCAATTATATGGCAATAAATATAGCAAACTAGGTGATATGGATGAATATTTACAAAAATATAAATTGCCTAGATTAACAGCAGAAGAAATAGAATACCTAAACAATCCCATATCAGAAAAAGAAATTGAACAAGCCATCAAAGAACTCCCTAAGAAAAAATCGCCAGGGCCTGATGGATTCACAAGTGAATTCTATCAAACAGTCAAAGAACAACTAATCCCAATACTATACAAATTATTTGATATAATAAGCAAAGAAGGAGTCCTACCAAATTCCTTTTATGACACAAATATGGTACTGATTCCAAAGCCAGGGAGATCAAAAACAGAGAAAGAAAACTACAGACCAATTTCCCTAATGAACATAGATACAAAAATCTTAAATAGAACACTAGCAAAGAGACTCCGGCAAGTGATCAAGAGGATCATCCACCATGATCAGGTGGGATTTATACCAGGAATGCAAGGATGGTTCAACATTAGGAAAACCATCCACATAATTGACCATATCAACAATCTAACAAACAAAAATCACATGATTATCTCAATAGATGCTGAGAAAGCCTTTGACAAAATACAACATCCATTCCTATTAAAAACACTGGAAAGTATAGGAATAGAAGGATCTTTCCTAAAAATAATAAACAGTATATATCTAAAACTATCAGCAAGCATCATATGCAATGGGGATAAATTAGAAGCCTTCCCAATAAGATCAGGAGTGAAACAAGGATGCCCATTATCACCTCTATTATTTAACATTGTACTAGAAACACTAGCAGTAGCAATTAGAGAAGAAAAAGAAATTGAAGGTATCAAAATAGGCAATGAGGAGACTAAGCTATCACTCTTTGCAGATGACATGATAGTGTACTTAAAAAATCCTAGAGAATTAACTAAGAAGCTTGTAGAAATAATCAACAACTTTAGCAAAGTGGCAGGATACAAAATAAATGCACATAAATCATCAGCATTTCTATATCTTTCCAACACATCACAGCAGCAAGAGGTAGAAAGAGAAACACCATTTAAAATCACCCCAGATAATATAAAATACTTAGGAATCTACCTACCAAAACAAACACAGGAATTAAACAAAAACAACTACGAAACACCTTCCAAACAATTAAAACTAGATCTAAACAACTGGAAAAACATTGATTGCTCATCGGTAGGACGAGCTAACAATAAAAATGACCATTCTACCCAAATTAATTTACCTATTTAGCACCATACCTATCAAATTAACAAAAAACTTTTTCACTGAATTAGAAAAAACTATAGCAAAGTTCATTTGGAATAACAAAAGATCAAGAATATCAAGGGAGATAATGAAAAAAATGTGAAGGAAGGGGGCCTAGCAGTACCAGATATTAAACTATACTATAAAGCAGCGGTCCTCAAAATGGTATGGTACTGGCTAAGATACAGAAGGGAGGATCAATGGAATAGACTTGGGGTAAGTGACGTCAGCAAGATAGTGTATGATAAACCCAAAGAGCCCAATTCCATTCTAAAATGGAAGGTAGGAGTTTAAAAAAAAAAAAGAATATCATAATGTACTTTGAAGCTCTGAAGGCAGACATGGTCCTCCATCTCTTTGGTGCCTTTGAAACTAATTTTTTATTCATATATTTCTCTTACCTTTAAAAAAATAAAAGGTCATTCTCTATCTCTTTAGAGTATTAATCTATTCCCACACAGGTGAAATATCATTGCATATCATTCACAAAGATATTTGAGTCTTTATACTATACGTGACAGATTTTTTCCCTCAAAAACCTTCTAATTCCCATCTGAAAGCTTTCTTCAAACATGTATGTTATCAATATATATTAAAACAAAGTGTTTTTTCTACTCTTATCAAGTATCAAAATGTTTATTTGTAATATTTTTGAAAAATTTTACAAATGTATTCCTTTAAAGAATGCATACCCTTTGATCCAGTAATATTACTACTAGGTTTGTACCCCAAAAAGAAAATAAAAACTGGTTGTACAAAAATATGCATAGCCATACTCTTTGTCATGGCAAAAAATTGGAAAATGAGGGGATATCTCTCAATTGGAAAATAGCCAAACAAATTGTGGTATATGATAGTGATGGAATTCTATTGTGCTATAAGAAATGATGAATTGCTTGATTTCTATATATGAACTAGAAAGACCTCCTTGAACTGATGTGAAGTGAAATGAGCAGAACCAGGAGAACATGGTACACAGAAACTGAAACATTGTGGGATGATCAAATGTAACCGACTTTGCTACTAGTAGCAATGCAATGATCTAGGACAGTCCCAATGGATTTATGAGAAAGAATACTATGCATGTCAAAAGAAAGAACTGTGGGGGTAGTGTTATATTTATATTTTTTTAAATGCAGAAGAAAAACATGATTTATCACTTGTTTATATGGGCATATGATTTGGGGTTTGGGTTTTCAAAGATGATTTTATTACAAAAATGAATGATATGGAAATAGGTATCAAGTGATAATACATGTATAATCCAGTGGAATTGCTTGTCAACTCCGGGAGGGAGAAGAAAGGAAAAGAGTAAGAGAATCTTGTAACTATGGAAAAATATTTTAAAATAAATAAATTTTTTTAAAGAAAAACATTTTTCTGTCCCTTGCATCATTAAATTGATTCATTTATTTTATTTATTTATAAGGGAATATTTTTATTACAGTAAGATTTGCATTTATCTTTCAATTATCTTTAATTATTTTTATTAATTATTTATAGCCATTCTTTAATATAGCTCATGATAGTTTGTAATTTTTTTTTAGCAGTGTTTAAACATATCTTGTGGTGACTTTACTACTGGAGAATGGCTTTTGGTCTTAGATAATTTTGTCCCTTGCCTATATAAAAACATTAATATAAAACCTCTGTTAAAAATACTTGATTCAAAGATATTTTCCCCATTTAACCACTTCCCTTTTAATCCTAGATGCATTCATTTTGTTTACATGAAAGCCTTTTTTTATTTTTGTGTAATCAAAATAACCTGTTTTATTCTTGTAATTGCTTCTCTACCCTGTTTAAGAATTCATTCCTTACCCATAACTGTGAACAGTATCTGATCTACTTCTACTCTACTTTTTTGTGCTATGAGCACTAATATTTAGGTCACATTTCCATTTTCTTTAAATATTTTTAATAACCTCTTCTTTTTTAACTTTTGAGTTCCAAATTCTCTCTCTCCCTTCCATCCTCTCCCCTATTCACTGAAAAGGCAAAGAATATGATATCAATTATACATGTAAAATCATGCAAAACATATTTCCATGTTAGCCATATTTCTCCTCAAAAGCAAGAAAAATAAACTGAGAAAATTATACTTCAATTCACATTTAGAGTTCATCAGTTCTTTCCTTGGAGATAGACAGCATTTTTTTAAATTTAAAATACTGTTTTATTGCCTCTGTCCATTAAAGATTGTTGAATAAAATTAACATTCTGCCCTGTCATATTTTTGCATAGAATTATAGTTTCTATTCATTCTTTCCATTCATGTCCCATTATAAAGTACATCAACTAACTATTCTTTCCTAGATCTGATATGATGTGCTTCTATCAGAACAATCTTCCCCAAACATATATTTAGTGCAAATTAAATGTTGGCTGGCAGCTCCAGAAATTCCATTTTGTTTTTTCCCCATGTGGATAAGGCAACATTCTTCCTTAACTCTCATTCATTCAGTACCCACTGTAATCAGGAACTCTAAGGTTGACCATTCAAATCTGATACATTTTGAGGGGCACTTTGGGGTAGGAGATCATTAGGTCTCTTCCAACTACTTAATCAGCCATCTTTCCTGCTTACCCTGGAAAAGGGGGCATGGAGCCATGAACCCTCAAGGGAGGTTTGTGGATTTCAGGGAGTCAGGGAGAACATTTTTAAACTAACCTCTAACTAAAAGTTAGCATTTCCTTAAATTATTTAAAAACATCATTCTGAGAAGGGGTCAAAAGGCTTAATCAGACTGCCAAGTGGGGTACATGATGCAAAAATGTTAAGAGAAAAGATTCCCCAAAGAGTCACTAACGTCTTCCTATATCCACCACCTGGAATTGCGATAGACAGCATTTTTTCATCATGAGTTCTTTGAAACTTCATGCACCATTGTAGATAATCTTAATAGACTATGTCATTATTATTATAATGTCATTGTAGACATTGTGTTCATCAAAGTATTCAAGTCTTTCATAGCTGATCATCATTACACATGTAGATATTGGGGAGTCTTTCCTTGATGATTTCTTGAAATATAATGTCTAGGCTCTTTCTTTGATTGTAACTTTCAGGTAATCGAATAATTCTAAAATTATCTCACCTTGATCTACTTTCCAGGTAAGTTGCTTTTCTAATGAGATATTTCCCACTTTCTTCCATTTTTTTCATTCTTTTGAGTTTGTTTTATTATTTCTTGATGTCTAGTGAAAATGTTAGCTCTCATTTGTCCAATTCTAATTTTTAAGTAATCATTTTCTTTAGTCAGCATTTGTAACTATTTGGCCAATTCTGTTTTTAAAGGGTTTTCTTCAGTTGCTGGAGGGGGTTGCCTCTTTTTCCTATCTATTAATTTTTTTATAATTTTCTTACATCATTCTCATTTTTTCCCCAAATTTTCCTCTATCACTCTTACCTCTTTCTTTAGCTCTTCCAGGAATTCTCGGGACTTGAGTTCAATTAGGATTTTTCTTTGAGGCTTTACTTATAGCTATTTTCACATTTTTGTCTTCTTCTGAGTTTATGTCTTGGTCTTCCCTGCCACCATAGTAGATTTTTATGGTCAAGTTTTATTGATGTTTGCTCTCTCATTTTTCCAGCCTATTTCTTGACTTTGAACTTTGTGTTAAAGTTTACTTCTGCTATTCTGGGAGTGAGAAGAAACCATCCATAGACCTCTAGTTCCAGCCTCCAAATTTTGTTTTGCTAGAAAAGTGTCTCACCTCAATCATTTGTTGACCATGGCCATGCCACTCTAGATTTTTATTTAATTAATTCTTTTAAAGTTATTTGGAAGAGAATGTTAGAAGAGTTCACCTGTCTCTACTCCACCATCTTGACTCCTCCCCAACATGGCTTATCAATTACATTATAAAGAAAGATCTTAGCCAAAGGAAAAACTGTCACAAGAACAAAGATCAAGTTCCAGTTTTTGAAAAACAATGGAATAGGATATATATCTAACAAACTCTAGACAGTGCATTTAACTTCTATTTCTGGAAAAATTCTAGAATAAATTGTAAGGAATGCAAACAACCATTGCCAAAATTCAGCATAATTTCAAAAACAGTTCCAGCTAGAATAACCACATTTACCATTTTGACAAGATAACTAGATTTATAGATAAGGGAAAATCTATTGACATTTTTTACTTAGATTTTAGCAAATAATTTAACAATCTTTGATAGTATCCTAGTTAGTGGATAGATTAAAATAATGTGGACTGGGATGATAAAAAATTAATTAGATTTAAAATCACTCAAATGATAAAACCCAAAGAGCAATCATCAATGGATTCATGTTCATTTTAAAAAAAAACCCTTATCTTCTGTCTTAGTATCAAATCAAAGACAATAAGGCATCAAGGGCTAGTAACTTGTCCGGAGTAACAAAGCTACTAAGTGTCTGAGGATAGATTTGAACCCAGGGCCTCCCAATTCTAGGTCTGGCACTATATTCACTATGCTACCTCAACACTCTTATCCATGTTCATTTTAAAGATATTCAGTAGTGGGCTGACCCAGCCTTTGATCATGTTCTCATATTAACAAATGACAATGAAGCTGGGAGAGACAGCTAAAATTTTGGATGATAGGGACAAAGCCAGAAAATTCTTAACAATCTAAAATAATGTGCCAAATTCCAAATGATTAGAGTTCTCCCCAAAAAAGAATGAGTTGGCTTGAAAAGTTCATAAACTCATAAGGCTAGAGCTAGAAGCAACTTCAGAGGTCATCTAGTCCAACCTAATTTAATCATTCTAACCACAGAGGTTAAATGACTTGCCTAAGGTTACACAAGTTGTAAGAGTCAGAGAAGAGGGATATGACCCCAGGTACTCTGACACCAGATCTAAATAGTCTTTCCATTGGCTCCTTCTTGGTCTTTGGAGATCTTCAAGGAAAGGCTAGATCACTTGTCAGATATGTTGTAGATGGGATTCTTATTCAGGTATCTTTTATACTTAGAAGCCTTTGAATTATCTTCCATGATCAGGACCTTCCAATTCCAACATTCTGTGAGTTCTATGATTAGGCAAGGATTAAATAGATAGTAAGACCATACTAGTCAGGGATCTCAACCTTCTCCTTTCAGAACTAGATAAATCAAACCAAAAAATAAATAAGAAAGAAGTAAGGGAAGTGAATGAAATGTTAGAAAAAATTAGAGTTAATAGATATCTGGAGAAAATTGAACAGAGATAAAAAGGAATTTGCCTCTTCTTAGTAGTACATGGTATATATACAAAGATTGACCATGTACTAGGGCATAGAAATATTGCAAACAAATACAGAAAGCAGAAATAATAAATGCAACTTTTTAGATCATAATGTAGTAAAAATTATAGTTAAAAAGGGTCCATAGAAAAGCAAATTTAAAATTAATTGGAAACTAAAAAATCTAATTCTTCAAAACTAGTGGGTCAAAAAATGAATCATAAAAACAATTACAGACTTCATTAAAGAGAATGACAATGAGGAGACAACATAAAAAAATAAGAATATGAACCAGTCCCCAACTGATAAATTATCAAAAGATATGAACAGTTTTTGGATCAAGAAATTAAAGGTATATAAAATTATATTTAAAAAAATACTCTAAATCATTATTGAATAGAGAAATGCAAATCAAAACAAATCTAAGACATCTCAAACCTATCACACTGGCCAAAATGATAAAAGGGCAAAATGACAAATGTTAGAGGGGATGTGGAAGAAGGGGAACACTCATATGCTGTTGGTGGAACTGTGAACTGATCCAGCCATTTTGGAGTGCAATCTGGAATTAGACTCAAAGTTATAAAAACTATGTATACCTTTTGACCTAGTAATACCACTATTAGATTTGCTTCCTAAGGTAATCAGGGGGAAAAGAAAAGAACTGGAAATTGGGTGGATGCCTATCAATTGGGGAATGGCTAAACAACTTGTGGCATATGATTGTGATGGAATACTACTATGCCATGTGAAATAACAAGCAGATTAATTTTTTAAAACAAAGAAAGACCTACATGAAATTATGAAAAGTGAAAAAAGCAAAATCAGGAGAACATTTTATACAGCAACAGAAGTATTGTTTGAAGAATGGCTTGTGTATGTTTGCCTCAAGAGAAAGAACTGATAAATAGAAACAACAAGACAGTTTTATATATACATAAATCTTTTTGTCAAATGGTGCCTTATCTAGTTCAGGGAGGGAAGGAAAGGAGAGAGATAGCTAGGAAATTTAATATCAAAAACAAATAAATAAAATTTTAAAATACAAAAATAAAATAAGCTCCACATAGTAGATTCATAGTTTTGTATACAATTATCTTTTTCTATTCTTTTCATGCATGAAATCTTAACATTTGTCAAGCATATCATAATTTTAAAATTTTTAATGTTTAAAATCAAGAAGCCAAATTAAAAGTCTTTAACTATTTCTTTATCCATTTGAATCTGAACTCCTTGAGGACTGTGTTGACTGTTTTCTACAAATTTTAAGTTTGTCCCTGCCCCTTGAGAATTGACCCTAAAGGAAGTTCCAGACATATCTGTTTTAGACTGAACAATAGACCTTGAAGTGTTTGGTGACCCCAGTTTGGGTGGGATTAGTATATATAGTCAAATGTTTTGTACCCTTATTTGTCTTAGTAGCTTCTCCCATTGCATTAGAGTCCCCTCTCAGGAAGCCCATCTCTTGGTTTGACCCTTTCCTTTTGTATTCATTGTAATTGCCTGCTCCCTGATACCCCAGCTGCTATCTATGCATGCTTGCTGTACCAAGTTCTCCAGAGCATATAAAAGACCACTAAGTTCTGTCACTCTAGAGAATCATCTTGCACAATGCATTCTCCCAGAGATACAGTTCCCAGAGTCCTTGGCATTGCATAGTTTGTAGGTGCTTGACTATGTGTGGCAGCCAAATATCGAACATTATCTCTTTCCAGATTAAAGACAGAGTTTTTCTGACAACTTTAGTAGTTCTGTGTTAATTCCAAGTTGACAACAGAGACTAACTTCTTTTCTTTGTATCCCTAATGCTTAGGACAATGGCTAATGTATAGTATTGCTTAATAAATACTTGTTCACTATTGTAATATTTATTTCATGTTAATTATTATAATATTTATTTCATATCACTCCTCCAAAATTTGGTCAGGAAGAAGGTTAAGCCCTATATTTGACTAGACTAATACTCTAACATCAGACAGGCTGTCCATAGGACCATGTGTTCAAAGTCTTTCCAAAGTGAGAAAATATACCATAACCTTTGAGAACCCAGAATCATTTCTCTACCAAGTTAAAATGTAGTACCAGGACCTTAGTGGGATCAAAACCAAAAGAAGGAATCCATCCCTTTGAGCAGAGACTCTATGGAGGACAGAAATTCCTGTGGACAAAATGGCAGAGGATAGATTAGTTCCTGTCTGTACAAGTGAAAATGAAAATTCGTACCTATGAAATCACAGTTCCACTGAAACACTGAAATAATTGAAGGTCATTCAAATGACTGACCAATGGTCATTGGCTCCTCTCCTCACACCACTCTGCTGCTGCTGAACTGGCCCTCTGATTGGCCTTCTTTGGCTGATAGGCAGGCAAAGCCAACAACTATGGTAGCTTATCATCTTTGACTTTATCTTATCTTTTTTTTTTTAAAGTTTAGTGAAACTGGCCAGACCATTTACCTTTGCTTGTTTGCTCTCTAAAGAACTGATACTGATATATCTGCTATTTACTTTTGTAAGCTGATCAAAAGAACCAAGAGATTTAGACATGGTGGATAAAGTGCTGGTTTTTGTGTCATGAAGGCTTGAGTTCAAATACTGCCTCAGACAATTAATAGCATCTATGACTCTTAGCAATTCATTTGACCTTTTTTACCCTCAATTTTCTAAACTGTAAAATGAGCATTATGATAGCACCTACCTTATAGGATTGTGGTGGGGGTAAAATCTATACTTAAGTACAGAGATTTGAAAACCTTATATCACTAAATAAATGCTAATTAGGTCCTGGTTTTGCTAGGAATATGTTTGGGTACATATTTAGTTTAAAATGCCTCTAAGACCCCTAGTTCAAAAAGCAAATGGTGATGCTTGACCATCACTCGAGAGAGAGATTAGGGAGATATATATATATATATATATATATATATATATATATATATATATATACACACACACACACACACACACACACATCTGGGAATCATCTGTCTAGAGATGATAATTGGACTCATGGGAACTAACAAGATCACAAAGTATGATAGCATAGAGTCCTGGAGGACACTGTGGTTAATAGGTGTGGCATGAAAGAAGACCTAGCAGAGATAACTGAGGAGTATCTGAACAGATAGGTGAAACAGGAAAGAAAAGTAAACTAGAAACAGAGAGAAAACAATGTCCAAAAGAAGAAAGTCTCTTCAACATACTTTAGAATCCAACAAAACTGACTCCTAGAAGTTCCTCAAGTGTACAAGGTGTTTAGGGAAGACTAGCACCTCTCATTCCTTCCTCCACTACCATCCCACTTTCTTCTAGTCTGCTTTCTATAAGTTTTTGAAAGCTAATTGGGAATAGATTTATCTAACGTCTATACAAGCTATCTGAGTTCCAACACCAATTCCACCATTAACTATGTGACCTCGGGCAAGGGTATATTGGTATTCAAGGAGAACTAGCACCCCTGGTGGGTGGACTTGCCAAACCCTTTTCCAGGCTTTTCGTCCACCTTTGGTGTCCACCTGTCACTCAGTTCTCATTTATGGCTCCAAGAAACTATAGTATGCACAATGGCCATATCCCAGTAAACCTCAGCAGATGGGTTAAACCAAATAGAAGGTAACCAATGAGTCACAAACTATTGATGAGTTGGGGGCAGGGGCAGAGATAGGGAGTAGTCAACTCCAAGCATGTGAAAATTTGCTCTGGTGGAACGGATGGATGAGAACCATTTGTTCCAACAGCCAAGAAGGCAGCTGAAACAGACGCTGTGGAGCACTTAGAGCTTGGTCAGACACCAAAGAACTCAAAGTCACCCAATGCATCCTGGACCATCATCTTGACTTTTGTCTGGCCTTTGGACATGGATGACTCTGGAACAGAAAATGAGACTAACAACTTTGTGCATCTCTGCCCAATTTATTTCCAGTTTATGCACAAGTCCGAAAGATATCACCCTTGTGATGTCATTTTAATCTTTTTCAACTATGAATGATAACAATCAATCATCATATGCCAAAGAGAGGTCAAAAAGGAAAAGACAAAAAGAGGAAGCTAGTTAGCACAATGGATAGAGTGCCACTCCTGGAATTAGGAGGGCTAGGGGTCAAATCTCATCTCAAATACTTCCTAACTGTATGAATCACTGGACAAGTCACTTAACCCCAATTGCCTAGCTCTTACTGCTCTTCTGCCTTGGAACCAATACTTAGTATCAATTTTAAGACAGAAGGCAAGAATTTTAAAAAAAGAAGAGACATTAAATTTAGCAACCCAGAAAACACTGATAACTTTGTAGAGGATGATTTCACTGAGAATATTTCCTGTGATCTCTATAACATTTCTATTCAAAATATTTACAATAGAATCATAATAATCAATCAATCAATAAGTATTTTAGGGCTTTTTGTGATCCAGGCACTGCTAAAAGATGGACATACCAAGGCAGAAGATGAAATAGTTGCTGCTCTCAAGGAGTTTCCGTTCCATAGGTAGAGACATGTGTCTTCCTTCTGTTGATTATCTCTAATTTAGCCTGTATACACCTTGCTTGAACACAGCATTTTTATGTTATTTCCTCTCTTCTCCTCCTCATTGAACCATGTGAGTTCCTTGAGAACAGAGACTGACTTTTGCTTTTTTTGTATCCAGAGCACAATAATTTGTACTGAATATATACTTATTGACTGACTGACTGATAGAGAATAGATACAAAAAAAAATACCAGGCAATTAAATATAAGGAAGTCAGGGAGAGAGGGGTCTAGCTGTTGGGGGAATCAGAAAAGACTTCACTCATTTAAAAAAAATTTAATCCTTATCTTCAGTCTTAGGATTGATATTAAGTATTATTTCTAAGGCAGAAGAATTGTAAGGACTAGGCAATTATGGTTGTGACTTGCCCAGGGTCACATAACTAGGAAGTTCCTGAGGCCAAATTTGAACTCAGAGCCTCTTCTCTTCACACCTGGCTTTCTATCTACTGAGCTACCTAGCTGCTTCTTGTACTTCCTCTTGAAGAAAATAAGGGGATTCTGTGAGGCAGAAGGCACCCAGGAGAACATTCCAGGCCTAGGTGGATGACCAGTATATAGGATATTGAGAGCCATATATGAGGACTAGAGAGAAGGCCAAGTTGATTGGATAATAGAAAATGGGAAGTGATTTATATTGATGTTTGAAAAAAATAGATTAGGGCCAAGTTCTGAAGAGCTTTTAAAATCCAAATAGAAGAGCTTATGCTTCATTTTAGAGCAAAGGTCGGCAACCTTTTTGGCCGTGAGAGTCATAAACGCCATATTTTTTAAAATGTAATTTCATGAGAGCCGTGCAGTGCTCACAGTGTGTGCTCCTGTAACAGTGCCTGAAAAAAAAATTGACTTTATGGCTTCTGCAGAAAGAGCCATATATGGCCCTCAAAAGAGCCAGATATGGCTTGAGAGCCATACGTTGCCGACCCCTGCTTTAGAGGAAAGTAATGTGGTCTAAACTCTGTTGAAGGAAAATTACTTTGGAGACTATACTAGAGGAAAAATTAGAGGAGAAAGAAATTTAAGATAGAGCGACTAATTAGGAAGCCAAATACAAGTCTAGATGAGAGGTGATGAGAGCCTAAACTAAGATGGTGGTTCTATGCAGAGAGAATAGATGTAGAAAAATAGAAATGGCAAGATTTTACAAGTTATTGGAAAGTTGAGGTAAGGGAAAGTGAGGAGACTATAATACTGATTATAAACCTGAGTCATTGGAAGAATGGTGCCTCAAGAGAAGTAAGAAAGTTCAGGAGAGGGGTTGGTTTGGTTCCATTTTGGACACATCAAGTTTGAGATGCATCCAAGACATCCAGGTTAAAATGTCCAATAGGAATCTGGTAATATAGTCTTGGAGATCAGGAGAGAAATAAGGGTTGGGTATAAAAATGGGTGCATATAAATGTGCAAGTCTTTTAAATAAACATGATAAGTAATAGAGAGGGAATGAAGAAGACCCAACTCAAATGTCACATTCTAAACCTGGAAGGTCTTCATCCAGTCATCTCTCAGCTGCCTGCCTTCAAGCAAGTGAGTACTCAAACCAGATCTGAAACAGGTGGTTTCCCCAAGGAGGAGACATCTTAAACTCTCATTTGTAGTCTTTTCTAGCATTTTTCAGTCCTCTTTATATTTAAAGGGGTAAATTTCTAATATAGAATTACATTTTTTCCTTTGTATTGAAAATAATCATTCTTGTCAAGTTGAGAGGGTCTTATCTTTAAAATTTTAAGAATACAACTTTCTTTTGTGTGGCTGGTGCCTGCATTAAATCATGACC